>NC_062532.1:362500-415000 GCF_022655615.1 Tachysurus fulvidraco | reverse complement strand
TTGTGTATTCGCTGCTCCACTTTCCTCCCATCACTATAAATGTGCATCTCTTTTTTTTTTTTTCCCCTCTCTTTCCATTTGCTTCCTCATCCTCTTGTTTTCAGCGACCCAAATTGTTCTCATCCGGTATGCACAAACACGCATCTGTGACGCTTCAAATACACCACTGGTTTGTTTTTGTGTTGTTCCCCTTCCTCCTGCTCCTCCTCCTCCTCCTCCTCCCTCCTTCTCCCATCCCTTGCGTTCTCTTTTCAGCACATATTGTGGGTAGTGTTTTCGATCGCGCGTTATTTTAAGCACGACTTTATGTAAGAGAATAAATTGCTCTCGGAGCGAGAGTCTTCTCCCGCTTTCTCTTTCCAAGTTAAGACGCCGAGTTTGAGACGGATGAGTTGGGAAAAGCAGCCGTCGGCCAATTGGCTTCAGCGTTTTCTAACGCTCGGAATTCTCCAGAACATCAAGAGCTCGATTTTTATTTTATTAGTATTTTTTTTTAATGTAAGCCCCGACGGTCGAAAGAGATTGGTGAGAATTTTTTATTTTTATTTTTTTCTATCAAATACTCATTCTTTAAGAATTCTTTAAGAAAGCAGCTTTAAGAAAGAAAAAGTTTCTCTTTCGTATTCCATCTCCACCATGTGAGAGGGGCACGGATGCTAATTTATTCGACGTTACTGTTTTTTTTTTTCTTCTTTTTTTAATTCACGAGGTGAGAATTGTCTCTAAATCAAAAGCTCTTCACACGGAGAAGAGTTTTTAGAGGCCGACTCCATGGTTCAAGTGCTTGCTCGCGCACACGTGTTCGAAGTCGCGGATCTGCTCGGCTTTAGTTGAAAAGGTGCGAGCGTAAGTCTACAGTCAAACCACCTCTTATTTCACACCGACTTGCTTCCTGTTTGGCCGAAAGGTGAATCTCTTCCTCTTTTATTTATTTATTTTTCCCCCCCGTCTCTGAAGAAATCTAATTTTAGCCGAAGTTAGGCCACGCCGTTGCCATAAATTACCCGTCACTGATGTGACAGCTGTGTGAAGAAAATATATATATATATATATAGAAATTGCATTTCAGCATCAAAAATGTCTCTGCCTGCCTGCACCGAGGAGAGATAAACTCAAACCAGAGGACATGAGAGACGTTTACAGAAAAGTGGGAGAGAAGGAGGGACAGGATCAGGGAACAGATGGAGAGAGGAAGGAAGAGCAACGGATGAAACGGAAAGAGAGACGGATTAAGGACGAGACAGCGATAGGTGTAAGTTAATGAAACGATCAAAACCATTCACGTTTCTAGACACTTCAAGACAGACGTTGCATCGATTTCAGACCTCGACAACACTTATCTCATAGATTTCCACGTGTCCAGCTTCTGGAGTAAAAGCTAACTTTTACCCCTTTTCCACCGGAAAGAACCGGGTACTGGGACAGAGCTAGCACTGGAGAACCTTCTAAGAACCGGTTTGCCTTTCCACCGGTTAGAGAGCCATCACAGCGCCGAGTGTGACGTCACTGTATACGTGTCCCAGCAACGTTAGCGCAGCAGCGGCAAACACAAACACAACATCAACAACGGCGGATGTTGCTTTACTGTTAATGCTCATGGCTTTGCGAACCTACGTTGGCATCCAAACGTGGCGAATCCGACGTGTACATGCGGCTCCGTGTAATCTGTATAAACGGAGGTTGTAATCGATAAAGTACATAACGTTCTTTTATCATTAACACAGAAAAAAGTTGGCCTTAGCATGTAGCTACCTACTATCATGTGTGCTGATAATGTATCACATCGCGGTAAAGTAAAAGTGTATTAAACATTAGTATACTTAAGGTAGCCTCGTTAACAGTAGCCCTGCCCACAGCTCCTGATGCAAGCGGTTCTTAAGTCTAAACCAGCAACGTTTTGGTGCTACTTAAGAACCACTTTTCCCGGTTCAGAGCCGGTGCTTTGGCAGTCGAAAATGAAAGAACTGGTTCTAAATTAGGCTCCGAACCAGCACTCAAACTGCCTGGGTGGGAAAGGGGCATTTTGTGCTTCATTTCCAAATCTGTCCAAATCAGTGCGACTGGTTCAGGACACTTCTACACGGCGATCAGCTTGCCAAACTGCTGCAACTCAATCCTTTAGAAAATTGGTGGATTATTTGGAGCACCGGGTGGAACTACAAACCATTCTTTGAAAGAATTGGCCGAAATTGACCATAAGTCCCAAGACACTTACGGCTTTTTTACTGGACAGGATTGGTGGTGTTAAGAATTAGGGAAAGAAATGACAGATTTTTGATTCAGGATTCATTTGATTCATTCCCACCCTGAAGCAACAATATATCGACGTTTGGTAACTGGGTATATCCGAGAGTTTTGTATACATTCCAGAGTGTTATATATGAGAGGCAGGTATATGGGAGGGTTTGGTATATAGGACAGTGTGGTATATAGGAGGGTTTGGTATATAGGACAGTGTGGTATATAGGAGGGTTTGGTATATAGGACAGTGTGGTATATAGGAGGGTTTGGTATATAGGACAGTGTGGTATATAGGAGGGTTTGGTATATAGGACAGTGTGGTATATAGGACAGTGTGGTATATAGGAGATGTTGGTATATAGGACAGTGTGGTATATAGGAGGGTTTGGTATATAGGACAGTGTGGTATATAGGAGGGTTTGGTATATAGGACAGTGTGGTATATAGGAGGGTTTGGTATATAGGACAGTGTGGTATATAGGAGGGTTTGGTATATAGGACAGTGTGGTATATAGGAGGGTTTGGTATATAGGACAGTGTGTGTGGTATATAGGAGGGTTTGGTATATAGGACAGTGTGGTATATAGGAGGGTTTGGTATATAGGACAGTGTGGTATATAGGAGGGTTTGGTATATAGGAGGGTGTGGTATATAGGAGGGTTTGGTATATAGGACAGTGTGTGTGGTATATAGGAGGGTTTGGTATATAGGACAGTGTGGTATATAGGAGGGTTTGGTATATAGGACAGTGTGGTATATAGGAGGGTTTGGTATATAGGACAGTGTGGTATATAGGAGGGTTTGGTATATAGGACAGTGTGGTATATAGGAGGGTTTGGTATATAGGACAGTGTGGTATATAGGAGGGTTTGGTATATAGGACAGCGTGGTATATAGGAGGGTTTGGTATATAGGACAGTGTGTGTGGTATATAGGACAGCGTGGTATATAGGAGGGTTTGGTATATAGGAGGGTTTGGTATATAGGACAGTGTGGTATATAGGAGATGTTGGTATATAGGAGGGTTTGGTATATAGGACAGTGTGGTATATAGGAGGGTTTGGTATATAGGACAGTGTGGTATATAGGAGATGTTGGTATATAGGAGGGTTTGGTATATATGAGGGGTTGGTGTATACAGTAGGAGAGGTTGGTGTATTGGAGTGGTTGGTGTATACAGTAGGAGAGGTTGGTGTATACAGTAGGAGAGGTTGGTGTATTGGAGTGGTTGGTGTATACAGTAGGAGAGGTTGGTGTATACAGTAGGAGAGGTTGGTGTATACAGTAGGAGAGGTTGGTGTATAGGAGAGGTTGGTGTATTGGAGAGGTTGGTGTATTGGAGAGGTTGGTGTATACAGTAGGAGAGGTTGGTGTATAGGAGAGGTTGGTGTATTGGAGAGGTTGGTGTATACAGTAGGAGAGGTTGGTGTATAGGAGAGGTTGGTGTATACAGTAGGAGAGGTTGGTGTATTGGAGAGGTTGGTGTATACAGTAGGAGAGGTTGGTGTATTGGAGTGGTTGGTGTATACAGTAGGAGAGGTTGGTGTATTGGAGTGGTTGGTGTATACAGTAGGAGAGGTTGGTGTATACAGTAGGAGAGGTTGGTGTATTGGAGTGGTTGGTGTATACAGTAGGAGAGGTTGGTGTACACAGTAGGAGAGGTTGGTGTATACAGTAGGAGAGGTTGGTGTATACAGTAGGAGAGGTTGGTGTATAGGAGAGGTTGGTGTATACAGTAGGAGAGGTTGGTGTATAGGAGAGGTTGGTGTATACAGTAGGAGAGGTTGGTGTATAGGAGAGGTTGGTGTATAGGAGAGGTTGGTGTATACAGTAGGAGAGGTTGGTGTATAGGAGAGGTTGGTGTATAGGAGAGGTTGGTGCATAGGAGAGGTTGGTGTATATGAGAGGTTGGTGTATAGGAGAGGTTGGTGCATAGGAGAGGTTGGTGTATCCTAAACCCTACCTCCAACCATGTGAGCTTCCAGCTTGCAGTCTACAGGCTTTGAATCCGATCTGAGAAGCTCAGTGCAGTAAAGCTCTTACTTTCGCTTCAGCAAGCTGTCGGACTTCCACGTCACTGACTGCACTCAGGCTCGAGTGCGTAATGAATTTCCTTCCCTAAACGTGGCCTCTGTCTTTTTCTGCTGGTGCAAGAAGCATCGCCTTAACAATAAATCATTTCTCTTATTGCCTTTTCTCTTCTAAAAGGCACATTTGAAAGCCAAATTGCGCTGCAAAGAGGTTTTTCTTTTTCTTTCTTTCTTTTATTCCCCCTCCCATGATTTGAGCCCAGGTCACGGTATTTTCAGTTTCACCATGGAGACGGAAGAAAAAAAAAACTGATTTTGTCATGACGTACAGTAAACAGCATGGTCCTAGGGTCCACAATAATATAGATTGTTTCATGTAGGGGTCTCTTTTAAGAAGTGCAATAATATTAGCACGCTGAAAGCGACGTGCTGTACTCTGGTTTTAGCTTCAGCTTCCATCCTTCAACGCTCAGCTTGAATGAGCCTTTTTTTCCCCCTCATTTGCACAAATGGCTAAATCACTTGAGATTTTCACTTTATTCTCCAGAGCCTTGTTGCTCTAATGGTTAAAACCTTGTCTACATCACACATCCTCCATCAGGAACAGAGGTTTGGTTTTAATTTTATTTACCATATTATCATGGTGCCTATTAGAATAGACCAGGCTGAATTTCCAGTGTTCCCAGTAAAAGATGGTTACCGGAGGTGAATGAATGAGCGCGCGAGAGAGCAAGCTAGCTCACTAGTATCAGCTATGACTCTTCAGATTGTGACCCTAGTACCAGCTAACACGAGCGTTTCACTCGTCTTTTCTGAAGGATGGCCTGAACCAGCTGTGGCAGTCGGCGCCAGATGTTTCCAATAAGATGGGCATTATGTAGGAGCTCTGCACTGCGACTTTATTTACTTCTGCATGCAAAAACATGCGGATAAATTTTTTTTTGTTTGTTTGTTTATTCACCTGCTAATAAAGCTGCACACGTTATGTTGACGTCGGTGAGAAATCATCCGGTAATGAACACGGTTTTCCCAAAGACGTCCCAGCGACCATGGGTCCGGTGAAACGTTCACACCCACAGACATGATACTGGATGCTTACTGTTATCCATATGTGATGATCCGTGACGCTCCTCCTGCAACATAGACCGTAGTAAAGGTTTAGACATTTAGAAACGTTAAGAAAAAGTAAAACAAGTAAATGCCAAAAGAGCAATTTGTTGCTTTGTCTTAGTAGCAAAAAAAAAAGATCTCAAGTGAATTAGTCGGTAATGAGTCACAGATGTGAGCGACCGGTCCGGGCATCGTCTATGAATGTGTGAGAAGAGTACGGTTTCCATGGAAATGTCCATCCATGTCTCCTGTGGATATGGCAACCATCCGTAGATATGCTAATAAATAAGTAATTATTATTATTATTATTATTATTATTATTATTATTATTATTATTATTATTTTGTAAGACCTTATTCTCCCTTTAATGACAGTTTGGTTATTTAATAACCATTGAGAGTCATTTTTGATTAAATACATGCAGATCTCAAAAAGAAAGATTCCTTAGAATCCAAATCGTTCTCGTAGCCGAGGCGTCTAAAAGGCACGGAATTATGTAACACGTGTATGTTTTGCATCAGAAGCACAACCCACACACCAGCTCGGGTCTTCAGTGTCAGCGTGCGTCCTCCGAGATCCCGCCGTTGTAGTGTCCTCGGCGGTTCCGCTAAGGTTCCGCTTCAGACCGAACGACCCATCAGCTCAGCTTTCTCTCTCTTCCTTCAGCAAAGGGCAAAAGGCTTCTTCAGACAACATCCAGAAAGTTTCGCACTCCTCCGTGCCGAGCTGCGGGTTCGAGCTTGTCCTAGACCACTCCAGAACTGCAGAAATCGAGAACGGTCTCGCACGTCTTCCAAAATTTCTGGAGTGCTAATCCTAAATAGATTCTTCCCATCGAAGTGCTCATAGTCTGAAGTACAGCTTCAAATTTCATGTCGTAGAAAAAAAAAAACACTGTTATCACTCTTAAGTGTTCTTAAAGAACAGAAGTAAAAGTAGACGAAAGGTTCACCATAGATAAAGACATCTACCTCTAATTGGATCTGAAAAATGTTCCTGACTTGGTGTAGAAGACTCGAGGGCTTCTGATGGCGTAATTACAGACGAATCACCGTGATTTTATACGTACAATCTGATTTTATCTACCTATTTAAAGGTGAGGTCTCTGATATCTGAGAAACGCTTCAGAAAACTGAGTCGGGACGACAAACTAAACAAAAACAAAACAAACGTGTAGCCGATGAGCAGAAAGGGGCGGGGCTTGTCGATACCGGCGGAGAGAGTGTTCAGTGCGCAGGAGTGTTCAGTGCGCATATTCACAGGTCGGAGTTTCCCGAGTCAATAACTCCTGAGCTAAACGCTGTTACTACACAAAACGCGGTTGTAGCTGCCTCTCTACATTACTACGATAGAAAAGAGGTGTTATTTGTGTAGTAACAGCGTTTAGCTCAGGAGTTATTGACTCGGGAAACTCCAACCTGTGAATATGTGGCCAACTTCCTGCTCCTTCAGTTCTCTCCAGCGCTGGGAAGCTGATCCTATATTAACACGTCCTACTTCTTGCCTTATCGTAAGTCTTTCTTCTCTTTCTTTCTTTGTTTTTATCCTCCATGTCGATGTTAAAACCGCTTTCTGCTAACGTCACACATGCGCACCGAACACTCTCTCCGCCGCATATTGACAAGACACGCCCCTTTCTGCTCATTGGCTACACGTTTGTTTTGATTTTTGTTTTGTTTGTTGGCCCAATGCAGTTTTCTGAAGCATTTCTCAAATATCGGAGACCCCACCTTTAATGAAATGTCGTGAAACTCTTTCAGCGACTTAAAAGAAAGGAAACAAATCTAGCCGAATCGGACGGATAAATTCTCTTGATTTTTTTTTTTTTTTTCCCAGTCCTCACCGGCAGAGCTTCAGCGATCCCGTGCTGACAGTATGTGCTTGTCCTGCGTCTCCTCCGTATTTACTGTCCCGCTATCAGTTTTCCAGGACCTTCTCCAAGGCTTTTCTTCTAGAAACAGGAAACCAGACATCTTAGGCTGTTATTTTTTGCCTAGTTTGTGGGAAAAACAAAGCTTAAGAGAGTATTATCTCTGCCTTAATATAGCTTTCAGGGGGGTTTTGTTCGATTACATACAGTAAATTCTACCGTGAGGGGAATGCATGATATTCAATACACCAAAGCTGGATGTAGAGACGCACTCCACAGGAAAACCGCCTCGTGCGTTGACTGCATTCGGCAACAATTCCTCCGAATCACATTGCTGGATTTTTTTTGGTTTGTTTTTGTCCTTTTCCTTTTGTCTCTCATTTGCTCAATTATCTCAGGCCATTCTTTTGGTTTCGCATCGATGCTTCGTGGTAATAATTAGGCCCGAACAGGTGCTCTGCTGTCTCGCACTCATTATAGCACGTGTTCGTTCTTTCTTTCTTTTTTAGCATTATTAAAGGCTTTTCTGATGTTCATGCTGTTGCTCCTGTCACGCTAATTAAACCGCAGAAGTCTAGTTTAAGGCCCTGAGCACAGAGCTTTCTGTGATTTCAGGTGACGGGCTTTGACAGCTTTCCTTTTCTCTCCTTTGGGTGTCAGGTGCGTTTCCTTCGAGGCTACGATGTTAAGACTAATCTCCAGACATTTCCCCCTTTTTTTTTCCTGCCATGACGCGCGCGCTGGCACTTTAATATACGCACTCATACTTCAGCTTCAGGTTGTCTAGTGATTCCTGTTGCGATTTGTGTGATGTAGCCGGGGATTAACGTGCCATTTCTGTGACATTTCCGAGCTCGGAGAACAAAGCAGGAGTGTGTGCTGCAAACTCTCCGCTCCTAGCTCTAAGGGAGCCCGGTAATTAGTCGAGGGATTAAAATGTTAATCTAAATTGTTTCTTAACTCTAACCCCTCTTCTCTTACCTTCCTATCCCCCCTCCCCATCTCTCTTCATCTATCTTTAGCTTTTACTTCTATTCAGCAGACGTTTATATTTCCATTCATTCATGTCGTACGTTGTGAATCAACCTGCTTGCGGTTAAACCCCCCGATCCAGCAGTGCGTGCGCGCGCGTGTGTGTGTGCGGGTGGGTGTGGATATGTGTGCGCACGCGAGAGGTTTTTAGATGAATGGTGTTCGGAGCAGTAGTGTATAATAATGTAACGTGATGGATGTGTACCATGACATAACAAAGTCCTATTCTGTGCATGAACCGATTACAAATAAGAATTGTTCCAAATCGTGTGTTGTCTATATAACCGCAGGGATAGAGGGATACAGGGATAGAGGGATGAATGAGAGGTGCACTGTTTATTTAGTGCATTCTGGTTAAAAAAAAAAAGAGATGCGTTTAGGTTAAATCTAGAAATAGAAGAAAGAAGCATGCGCTGGATATTAGTTTCTCCTGCTTGCTTTTTTTAGTGAAGCAGTGAAGCAGCTTTGCTTTTCAAAGCCCAGGTTATCAGCTCCTAAGCAATGCACGTGTGTGTGTGTGTGTGTGTTGTGTGTGTGTGAGTGTGTGTGTGTGTGATGTATCTGTGCTCAAATCACCTCTGTTCATTTACAGTAGCTTCAGAGCTCCAGAGACACGGCTTTGGCACACACAGCTGCAGGATTAATGCTCGGGACGCTATCCAAGCCAAGCAATGCATCATCGTGTGCGCGCGCTAAACATCGCTGATACCAATATGATGATTTGGAGTAATTATCCTCCGGCGCTCGTGCGCTCCCTGATACGACTGCACGAGAGCATAATAGGTAGATGCATAATGCAGTACATGGGTTTTGGTACACGGGGAAAGTAGCTCGAGGGCGGGGATTGTGGATTTTTTTTCACTTTTTTTACACCGACAACGTTACACTTGGTTTTCCGAATCGATGCCGTGTTCCTTTGGATGAGGGTGCGTATTGATCAGACGCATCTGCACGTATAAAGCGTGTTGGTTTCCGGCTCATGGTGTAAGGAGAGTACGTTAAGCTCAGAGGTCTGTGCAGAACCCCACAAGAACACACTCCTCTCTCTCTCTCTCTCTCTCTCTCTCTCTCTCTCTCTCTCTCTCTCTCTCTCTCTCTCTCTCTCTCTCTCTCTCTCTCTCTCTCCCTTGTTTAAAAGGCAACACGCAGGGAAACAAATGGCTGAGCGTCAGTCTGGAAGTGTGGCTCCGTCTAGAAAGGTTAGAGAAACAAAGCGCTTCAGGTGTCACGGCGGTGAAGGGAGAAGGGGCCGAGAAAAGGACACCTGAGGAACTAAATGGCAAATTAAATGGGAAATTTGCAGACATGTGTTTAAAGACACGGGGCGTCTCATTAGGACTTCACACCTTAACACACACACACACACACACACACACACACACACACACACACACACACACACACACACACATTACTCCAGTGACGAGAGCTGGACAAACAAGACACTCTCTCTCTCTCTCTCTCTCTCTCTCTCTCTCTCTCTCTCTCTCTCTCTCTCTCTCTCTCTCTCTCTCTCTCTCTCTCTCTCTCTCTCTCTCTCTTATTCTTTCTTCTTCTCTCTCTCTCTCTTATTCTTTCTTCTTCTCTCTCTCTCTTTTATTCTTTCTCCTTCTCTCTCTCTTTTATTCTTTCTCCTTCTCTCTCTCTCTCTCTCTCTCTCTCCTTTTTTCCTCTCTATCTTTCTATCACCTTCTTTCTCCTTCTCTTTCTCTCTCTCTTTTTTCTCTCTTTTCTCTCTCTATCTTTCTCTCTCCTTTATCCTTCTGTCTCTCTCTCACTTTCTCTCTCCTCTCTCCTTCTCTCTCTTACTTTCTCCTCTCTCTCTCCCCCTCTCTCTTACTTTTTTTCTCATTCTCTCTCTCTTACTTTCTCTCTCCTTCTCTCCCTCTCCCTCTTTCTCTCTCCTCTCTCTTGTTCTCCTTCTCTCTCTCTTTCCTTCTCTCCCTTTCTCTCTCTATCTCTCTCTCTCTCTCTCTTTATATCGTCAAGACAAATTTAAGTTGCATCAGATAAGTAGAGTTTGACGTGAGAATGATTCCCATATTCAAGAAGTCCCGCCCCCTACTGGCCGCGTAATGCGTGTATAAAATGACTGACAGGAGACGCATCCAAACACTAGCACTCAGTCCTTACAGGATTTCCACGAGCTTGCAAACAGTTAGGTAGATCTGAGCTAAGACCTGTCGTGTGACGTCATCACCACGCGCATCCAGACAAAGGCATCAGTCAGACAAAGTCATTTCAGCAAATCACAAAGTTTGAAAAATGACAACAAAATCAGCCATTTTTTTTTTTTTTGGTCACAACAAACACAAACACACTCCCCGAGAGACTGACCAGGCTTTCCAGACAATAAGTCTTCTTTTCAGCTCCCTAATACATTTTTAATGCCTTCGTTTAAAGACGTTCGCTTATCTACTAATCCACGAACGAGTAACTCGGATCATTTGTTTTGTTTTTAAAAAGAAGCTCATACATTTTTCATTCATTGCTAGCGTTTGCGAATGCATTACACTAAAGACAGTAACTCTGTGCTAATGTGGAATACAGCAGTGTGTATCACCGAGTGTGTGTGTGTGTGTGTGTGTGAATAAGACGATGATGATTACAGACACACGGCGTCTCTCAGGATCAATCCAGACGTTTAAGCCAAACTGGAAGTTCTCTACGAGTGTAATTAAAGGAGTTATGGAGCAACACCCCAGAGGAGTGCAAGCACCCCTTTGCCGCTCGCCGCTCACCCCCCCCCCCAAACCTCCACCCCGCGCCTCGACTGTTTAGAGGCACTGCTCAATTACAAGCTTGTCGTTAATCATCTGAGGCATCCAGCTGGAACTGTCTGGAATCTCACTGTGTGACACCGAACTGATACCTGTTCTATCTCACTGACACTGGAGACTCCTTCCAGAAATGTTTCCTTTATATAACGCAAGATCTTCTTATTAAATCTCACTAATCACTCACTCATTTTCTACCGCTTATCCGAACTACCTCGGGTCATGGGGAGCCTGTGCCTATCTCAGGCGGCATCGAGGCAGGATACACCCTGGACGGAGTGCCAACCCATCACAGGGCACACACACACACTCTCTCATTCACTCACACACTCACACACTACGGACAATTTTCCAGAGATGCCAATCAACCTACCATGCATGTCTTTGGACCGGGGGAGGAAACCGGAGTACCCGGAGGAAACCCCCGAGGCACGGGGAGAACATGCAAACTCCACACACACAAGGCGGAGGCGGGAATCGAACCCCCAACCCTGGAGGTGTGAGGCGAACGTGCTAACCACTAAGCCACCGTGTCCCCCTATCTATTAAATCTGAAAAAAAATAAAAAAAATTAACACCTCCTGACCAATCAGAGTGGCGCATTTATAAGAAGGATTCAGGGGAAAAAACATTAGATGCAGGTCTGTATCCAAGCAGCAGAAAGTAAACGGCTGGCATGAAGCCGTGGTGGCGATGGAGCCATCGAAAATACTGGCATCAGTACTGAATGCATTACGGCTTCCTGTCTGTGGAAGGGTGCTCATGCTCACACACACACACACACACACACACACACACACACACACACACACACACACACACACACATGGCAATGGAGAGAGGAGGAAAGAATGATGGGAGGGAGCGGACGTGAGGATCGAAGAGATTTCAAACCCAGACCGATGTCTGCGTAAATATTTGCCGTCTGCTGATAAACACGCATCCATCAGCCAGAAGCTTCTGGAGGCTCAGACAAGCCTAATAACATGTATGGTTTTATAACTGTGACCGTTACAGAACAACATGCTTTCGTCTTCTCCAAAAAAAAAAGAAAGGCAAGATAAAGGGCCTGCTGGAAAGTTCACCCACAGAGTAGCTCTGTCATGAGAGAGAGAGAGAGAGAGAGAGAGAGAGAGAGAAAAGCATTACGGCCACAGCACTATGTTATGGAGTCACTGGCACATGAAATGGTTTAATATTCCGGGGCGGTAGCTTTAATGAAATTAATTTCAGAAGCCATTGTAAAGAGCTGATGGTGTCATAAAGCGGCCGCTTTATAGCCGTCGTCCATCATCGTGATCTCGTGACGTCTTGCTTCGCCGATAAAAAGACTTTAATTGGCTCCGAAAGGTTACGCCAAGCAACAGGACACCTGTTTTAAAAAAAAAAAAAAATGCACGGGCTTCTGTTCTTTTGTCCGGACGCACAAAAAAAAGCGTGACGGCCTCCGGCGTTGTGAGGAGTTTGTACACGAGGTGAGGTGAAATGTCAGGGCGGAGAATCGGATCTATACTGTCGTTACAATCTCAGAGTCAGTGTTACCATGGCGATGCTTCCTGTCGGTCCGGCTCTGAGGTGTGAAACTGGAGATCTGGTGGCTTTGGGCTCACTTAGTGGATCCGGGGTCTCTATAATTGATCCTGTTTTTGAGACTAAAGATGGTGTTGGGTTTCAGACTTCTGTGTGGTTCTGAGATTGTGGTGCACATGGTTATAGGGTTCAGGGTCCAGTTGAGGTTCCAGTTCTGGTTCTGGTGTTCTGCAACTAGACCCGATGTTGTGTTGAGTACATGCTCAGGCATGTTCATAGACCCTTAGGGCTGTTTTCTTCTACCCCAGCGTCCGGTTCTGGTCTGAGGGTTCTGTTATAGAGACTTGAGTCGATGTTTTGTTGAGTTTCAGACATGTTCGTCGTTGTTTTTTACCCAAGGATCCGATTCCGACTACATGTTCAGACATGTTTACATGGTTACGACGTTCTCTCGGTGGAACTTTAGCACCAGAACCACGTCTTCAGCCCATTATGGTGAACCTCAGAACTCCATGATTGTGTCTGGACATGTCTCTTAAGTGCTGCATTCAACAGTGTAAACTGATGCTATGGATCTGTTTGTGGTGTGTGTGTGTGTGTGTGTGTGTGTGTGTGCTACTTCTGAGTTGTTCAGATTTATTGTATAGGGAGCGACACTTACAGTACCGTTTGTTCTCCATGGCACACTTTAGAAGCAGCTGGGGCTCGTGTTTGAGACCTGATGGGATGCGACAGCGCCCGGCGGCCCGGACTCCCATCCCATCGGTCAGCAGCTGCTAAACAGAGTTAGCGTCTCGCACCACAGCTGGCGGGGGAGATGTTTTCTGACGTGACATCAGGCTAAACCTTTTTTATATCAGCTCCGAGTCTTTTTTTTTTTCCATTATTATTATTATTATTAATATTTTTATTATTATTATTATCGTTGGCATCGACTCCACGAAAACCTCTTCGAGATCTCAGGTGTGATAAACGTGTGTGTTTTGTTTCTTTCTTTTTATTTTTCAAACAATTAAAGATGCCAAAGAGACAAAAACATTTTTTTACACGGAAGTCGGTTCCGCTCAAGCGCACAAGATCAGGTTTTTCATCAAAGGTTAGGATCATAAGACGGTGTTTATTTCATTTGCGCACCGATCTATGAGAACTCGCAGTTAAATTCGCTGTTGTGTGTGTGTGTGTGTGTGTGTGTGTGTGTGTGGGAAAGATGGTGATGGATGAAGGTGCTGCATACATTAGGCCAGGGTGTGTCTGCGAACATCATCCATCAGCCTTACGGAATGACGTTAATTTGAAACTCCGCACTCCTAATACATGCCTCTTTGTCTCATGCATAAATGATTCGATCCTCTGGAGAAAAATGTTGGCGCCGGGCGAGATCTGGCGTACGCCTCGTTTAGGACGTATAGACTTCCCGATGCTACAGATCATCTCCGGGCACGTTGGCAGCTTCTGGTATCTGATCTGAAGAGCTCTGATGTGTGAGAGGTGTAAGGTGTGTGAGGAAGGTGCGAAAGTGCTGCGCTGTAACGTAGCAGTTCTGTCACCCGCGATATGGCCGAAGGGAAGCCGATTCATCGCTCAGTGCAAACTCTGAGAGTCGAGTATCTCAAACTCGGCAGTATATTTGCCCGCGATGCTGCCACCGCTTCCTGTATTCATACCCGAGTATTATCCAGGTGCTTTTGACCTTCGCTGATGGCCTTCAAGCTCCTCGTCTTCACTCCTCTCCCTTTTCTGTTCATCACGGCTGTACAAAGCAGCCTTTACATTCTTATCAGCGCCTTAACGTGCTTTCAACTCCAGGACGTCGTGCCGAAGAAGAGTCGGGTTCCGCGTCCGTGTCGCGGAAGCAGACCGGGTTACAGGCTTGTCGCGACGAATCTACAGCAAAAAAGAAAAAAAGCACTGCGAGTGACCCTGGAGAGCTAATGGCAATCATCACAGCACTAAATTAAGACTCGTTAAGTAGAGCGCACCCGGCGAGAGCTCGCCTTCAGGTTAATGAACGCCGTTTTGAGCCGAGGTGGACGTTCTGATCGTGCTCGTCTCGCAGTAACCCTCCTGTAACGTTAAACCCCGGCGTCAGTCTGCCCGATGATGACAGGAGCAGCAGGTTAATCCTCGTACAGCAGGTCGAAGCCTGTAAAAACGTGAGGGTTTTTTTTTTCCCCCCCTCTGTCTGATAAAATGCAACCGCTAGCCGTGTGAGGAGGAGGAGGAGGAGGAGGAGGAAGAGGCAAAATGAGACAGAAAGCAGTAAGTGATGTATGCCCTTCATTGGACACAGAACATTTAGTTTTCATTAAGAGTTAAACACGTACACGATACATTAGCGGGGGTTCAATAGCCGCAGCTCGGCTCCTTGTCGCGTTTCAAGCTGATGAATTAGCAGCTCGGATCTAGGCCCGAGATGACAAAAGGAAATGGAAAGACGGGCATTAATATGACTCGTACGCAGAGCGGCGTTCGCTGGTCACAGAGCCGTCGGCCCGTCGTCTCGAAGTGTCGCGGCGTCTTGCCGCGAGAAAACCTATCATCATCGATAATAACGTTGTGTATTTTCCTAGAGCTTGTGTTTTAAAGCCTTTCCTCCTCCGCCTGTTACCGTCACATCGACCTTTCTCTTACTCCGACATCACAGATCTTACAAGACTCGTATAATGTATGTTTGCTTGTGGAGCCTGAATAAGTTCTAACCTTTAACCTCTAACCTAACTTTCCAACAGAGAACTAGTGCTAGTTATTTATCGTGCAACGAAACTCCCAGTAAAGTCGATATCCTGAGAGTAACCTGCAGCGTTCCTTTAAGCATCTCATCCCCTCGACTACGAATCTATTTCCAGTTCACCTCCGGAGGCCTTTTAAAGGTTACTCGCTTCACCTCCGTCGCGAGCGTGGAAAAACAAACGCGCTCAGCAAGCAGCAGATGCCCGATTGTTCTCCGGCGTGGGTGGGAGAGGATAAATTAGCAATTCTTCCTTAATCACAAGGAGCAGGAAAACATTGTGTCTAAAAAATGAAGCTAGCGATAGAGCGCCGTTTGTCAGAAAGAATCCGAAAAAGGTCCGAGCGCCGCCTGATCATCATCACTGTCTGATCATCATCATCATCCCTCACTGCAGTCTGATCATCATCATCATCTCTCACTGCAGTTTGATCATCATCATCATCTCTCACTGCTGTCTGATCATCATCATCATCATCCCTCACTCCTGTCTGATCATCATCACTGTCTGATCATCATCATCATCCCTCACTGCAGTCTGATCATCATCCCTCACTGCAGTCTGATCATCATCATCAACCCTCACTGCAGTCTGATCATCATCATCATCCCTCACTGCAGTCTGATCATCATCCCTCACTGCAGTCTGATCATCATCATCATCCCTCACTGCAGTCTGCTCATCATCCCTCACTGCTGTCTGATCATCATCATCTCTCACTGCAGTCTGATCATCATCATCCCTCACTGCAGTCTGCTCATCATCCCTCACTGCAGTCTGATCATCATTATCATCCCTCACTGCTGTCTGATCATCATCATCTCTCACTGCAGTCTGATCATCATCATCATCATCCCTCACTGCTGTCTGATCATCATCATCCCTCACTGCAGTCTGATCATCATCATCATCCCTCACTGCTGTCTGATCATCATCATCATCCCTCACTGCTGTCTGATCATCATCATCCCTCACTGCTGTCTGATCATCATCATCATCCCTCACTGCTGTCTGATCATCATCATCCCTCACTGCTGTCTGATCATCATCATCATCCCTCACTGCTGTCTGATCATCATCATCCCTCACTGCTGTCTGATCATCATCATCATCCCTCACTGCTGTCTGATCATCATCATCCCTCACTGCTGTCTGATCATCATCATCATCCCTCACTGCAGTCTGATCATCATCTCACTGCAGTCTGATCATCATCTCACTGCAGTCTGATCATCATCTCACTGCAGTCTGATCATCATCTCACTGCAGTCTGATCATCATCTCACTGCAGTCTGATCATCATCTCACTGCAGTCTGATCCTGAAACACGGAGTCTGATGAGGTAGAAATACACTCTTGTTCTCGGGGCTCAGTGACATGAAAATCTGAAAAAAAAGAGAAATATTAGCGTATTTCTGGGTGACATTGATGGTGAACTGTGGAACATCATCCTGGTGAACGGTGCAGTGAAGTGGCGTGGTCACTGAGCGAGAGGGATTTATGGCCTACAATCCATCAGCTCTGATCTTAAAAGCCTGTGATTAACAACGGAGAGGAAGCAAGGCTACAGAATGGCTTGTGTTGAAGCCTGACAAGGCCGTACTACTCACAGGCCTTTTACTCTGCCTGTTAACAAGCCTGTGTGTGTGTGTGTGTGTGTGTGTGTGTGTGTGTGTGTGTGTGTGTGTGTGTGTGTGTGTATACACAGCATACATCACAATGCCAGGATCAAAACACACAGAAATTGGTGCACACACTGATCCCAGTAACTCACACTGTGATGCTAAGTTCACCGTACGTTAGTAGCATGACGTCGTTCCTCTGTAGCCGTAATCAGACGTCATCACACGTGTAGCTACACGTATCAGAAAATATTGGTGGCTTACTGGTTAGCACGTTCGCCTCACACCTCCAGGGTCTGCCTTGTGTGTGTGGAGTTTGCATGTTCTCCCCGTGCCTCGGGGGTTTCCTCCGGGTACTCCGGTTTCCTCCCCCGGTCCAAAGACATGCATGGTAGGTTGATTGGCATCTCTGGAAAAAAATTGTTTTGTAGTGTGTGAGGGCATGAGAGTGTGTGTGTGCCCTGCGGTGTATCCTGCCTCGATGCCCGATGACGCCTGAGATAGGCACAGGCTCCCCGTGACCCGAGGTAGTTCGGATAGAACTAGAGGTAGAAAATGAGTGAGAGTGAGGGTTTACCTCATTAAAGCACGTCCTCATTTTTCTGTCTTTTTTTTATTATGGCAGGAGCGGAGCACGTCGCCACGGTGACCCATCCTCTCCCCGTCGCCTTCTCTGACCTGCTGCCTCACTTCCTGGTGGAGCCGGACGACGTCTACATCGTAAAGAACAAGCCGGTGACGTTAACCTGCCGCTCGACGCCTGCCACTCAGATCTACTTCAAGTGTAACGGAGAGTGGGTTCACCAGGACGACCATCTGATCGAGCGCACCGTCGACCCGGCAACAGGTAGGAAAAAAATTAATAAATGAATAAATGTAAAGCTGTTTGTTTCGCTTCATGATTTCTTTTAACTGTGGTTTTTTTTTGTTTTTTTTTTTACTTTTCTTTTCTTTCTTCCTGCCACAATTTCTATTCCATTCCAGGAAGTGCAACGAAGCTACTAAACAATTAAAGCGCTTCTTATTTCATTTAGCTGTTGGAGAAATCATCTCCTGCTGTCGCGTAACACCTGACGTTATGGAGCCTGCTTTCGAACACATCTCTCTACTTACATTAGTGAAGAATGATGGGATTATCAGAACCCATAATGTGAAATTGCATTACTTTTCCATCACTTGTGACATTAAAAAAACACAGTTCTTCCAGCACAGCCAGACTTTTGACTTCTCCACGATGCATCTTTAACGTCAGGTTTGTGTCCTAACAGAGTTTTTAAGTGAAAAGTTTTTTTTGCAAAACCGATCGAATTTCAAACGGTTTAACAATTATGAGAAATTGATGTCTGGCCGAGAGCCGTGTTTAAGCCGAGACGGTATAAATGAGCGGTTCCTGGGTCTGGGATGGAGAAGGTTTCTAGGCGCTGCCCGGAGATTAGCGTGATTGATGTTTTGACTAGCGTTCGGGGAGAGAGAGAAAAAAGAAAAAAGCTTTCGGAAACGGTGAAGTACGGCGTTTGTGGTTTTGGAGGGAAACTCGACACACAATAGAAGAATCGGCCGCACAAAAGAAGGACGCTCTTTTTTTTTTTTTTTCCCCAAATGCATTCTTTCAGTAGACAGAAGGCAGCGGGAAGCTTAGGCACTCTTCCAAACCAATTTACGCCGTGGCTGCAACCTTCATTGTGCATAAGACTTAGCTTAGGTTTTGTTTGCACTCAGGACTGTTGTGAAGGCTTGTTGCCGTTACGTGGCTTAACGCTGACAGTGGCTTTATCCTCGGAAGAAAGGCATAAATAATAAGTCAGATCTATCCAATTTCCTTCATCCACAAACTTAGGTGCGTGTTTTTGGGGCTTTTTTTTTTTTTCTCGTCCTCCTCAAACAAAGAAGCCATGTTCCATTATCAGGATTCTGAAAGACCGCATTGTTTTTAGACACAAATTTAGCGGCAGCTTTTTAAAATTTATTTATTTATTTATTTATTTATTTATTTATTTATTTAAAGCACCGGATTTCTTTCTTTCTTTCTTTCTTTCTTTTTTTCTTTCTGTCTTTTTTTCTTTCTTTTTAAACATTCCCCAGAGGTTTAATCAGTGAGATTTGTGTGACACTGGCACAAGTACTGTACGATCATTCGCTAAGCCCTACCTGTCGGTGGACGGCTCGCGCCGGCGCGGTTCGTGACTCATTACCGCCGACGGCGAGTCTGATTTTTTTTTTTTTTTTTTTTTTCTTTGTGATTTACCACCACACTGGAACGAGCTTCCATCAGGCTCTAATTGGTTAATCTTCTAGCTTTAGGAAGTAGCATCGATGTCAGTCCGGCTGAATCTAGATCACCGTAAACGCCACACGCACGTATCCGCGCTTCCCGCTCGCTAGGCAGACGGCCTGAAATACGGTACATTTTTGTATTTAATTTTTAACCACATGGCCACGATCTGAGAGCACGAGACTCGTGTAAGACCTTCAAAGTGCATTAGAGTGCCATCAAACACACACCGCTTGTTAAAATCGTTACCACCCGATCGATAAAATCGAATCATATTGAAAACATACTGTAGTAAATCATGAATCCGTTAGTCCGGAGAGCCGGGAGAAGATCCACGCCGCAGGTTTCCGTTGACACAAAGCCGTGTTAGGACAAATGTTCTCTTTAACGATGTTTCATACAGTAGCACAGTGTAGCACAGTCATTAGCCACGATTTAGGTTCGATTTGTTAGCATATGCAGTAGTGTTCATCTTTATTTTCACTGCAGTATGTTTTAACCTGAAGGACAATAGAATTATTACTACAGGATTCTCTCTCAACTCTGAAAGAGAGAGAGAGAGAGAGAGAGAGAGAGAGAGAGAGAGATTATGACTGGTGGTGTTTATTGTAAGTGTTTGTTGCCTTTTTCGATCCTTTTATCATGTGTAATGTTGCTCCCATATAAAACAGTTCAGCCCAAGACCAGACATTTTTAGGGTCATGATTGGGGACAATGTCCCGTCCAGAGAGACAAGCTGTTTCATGTTGAGGTTTTGTTCAACCCGACCATCGAAAATACCCTCGCTAATGAATGTTTTTTTTTATTGGTTGTTGCGTTAAATCTTACCCAGATACAATAGTGCTATTTTCTGATTGGCTATTGTGTAGCCTTTTTGTTTTTGATTGGCCGATAAAATGTCAGGCTCGACTAAGAACCGAGACGCGCTTGATTCCTGCCCGGGTCCATAGAGACAGCGGTGCGGACTGATACATTTTGGGTGCTGCGGCTTATTAAATATATGATAAATAAGTTTTTCTGCGTGAGAAATACGGAGAATGTGACAAAAGGCCGACATGAGTGACTGTCACTCTCAGTGTGTGACACCTGACAGCCCTGAGTTATATTTCTGTCTCTGCTTGCTTTCCCTTGCTAGTTTGCTGTGTTCTTATGCTAGTTTCTGCTCCGTATCTGTCCGCTTTCTCGTTCCACCTTTTGTTTTCCGTCTCCCTTCGCTTCTTATTCCGCCTTCTTTCGCTTCTCTGCATTTGCTTCTCTCGTTAGTTTGCGTTCCCTCTTCAGCTCCTTTTCTCGCCGCTCTGCTCTTTTCCACTAGTTTGTTTTCTCTGGCTAGTTTGTTGTCTTTCTCTACTTTTCTTTCCCTCACTTTATGTTGCCTCTTTACCTTCCTTTACTCACTATTTCGCTTTCTTTTTCTCTCACCGGTTTGCTGTTGTTTACCAGTTTTTTCCGTCTCTCGCCAATTTTCTTTCTTCCACCAGTTTTCTGTCATGCAACACTTTTCTATTTTTCTCCCCAGCTTTCTCGCTTTCACTCGTTTTATTTCTCTCCCTATCTCTGATTCGCTCGGACTTTCAGGCCGTTCAGAACATCTGTGTGACCGAACCAGCGGTTGCCAGATTTAAACCGAACCGTAGAGAAGTTCTAGCACAAGCACTTGCAGCCACAGGAAGGTCACTAACAGTTCTCTCATTATGGCTCAGAACCCAACGCTGACCTCATTAGGAAGTGGATTTTAGCTTTGCTGGGAATGAAAGTTTATCTTCGTCTCAGCATGACCTGTCATACCCTGATCACAGAGTCCTTCCTCTTTTGCTAAATCGGTCTTTTTATATCTGCTGGTTTGTTGGTGGTCACTGAACCGGTGGTCCGTACGGGATCGGTATCAGCTGCTGGTCAGTGAGGAGAAGAGATACTCTTTCCATCCCTTCCTCTCTCACTCGCTCTCTCTGGGATGATGGGATCCGATCATGTAGGTCTGATATCCATATAACAGAGACAGAAAAAAAAAACCCGCCTGCTGTTTGTCGCCGTCACCTGTCTATAACACGCACTTAAAAAACTATTTGTTTTATGAGCCTGTCATTTATCAGCCGTGTCTATTACCTCGTGTTTCGCCCAAACAGACCTTGGTGTATTAATTTAACGACATTTTTGATGAGCCTCTTGTCCTTTCCCTGTCCTTTGTGTGTTTCGAGCCTTTCAATCCTTCAAGCGTTGCCTACAGCTTGTTATGCTCGTCTTTCTGCCAGCCGAGTTTTTCTTTTTTCTTTCTTTCTTTTTTTTTTTTTGTCGTTAAAGGAACAGAATTTGGACCGTAAAGCCGTCATGTTTACGAGGACGTCTCATTAAGCATGCAGCACTATCCCACTGGCTGCTAATGACAACAAGCCCCAGGCAGTTTGGCTGCTCAGTGGCAAAAAAAAAAAAAAAAAAAACGCCCTGCCGTTCTCTACCGCATGTGGTTTAAAGTGAAAGATTCCATATCGGTTTCATATCATGAGTTTCATACAGTATGTCACTGCGTTAATGAGACATAATAAGGAAGAGATGTTAGAAAGGCAAAAATGAACGGAGTCTACGCTCTTCGTGTTCATACAGTATGGTTTCCATGTGAAATACAGAAAGCTTAAGCTTCTTAGATGGTATACGCAGCTTGTGAGACGTTTGGTGTTAGCCCCGCCCTGTTGGCATTCACTAAATTCCAGGGGTTTCGTTACCAAGACGTAAAGTGGGCGTGTTTCCGGAGGTATTGGAAAAACAGGCTCTTTCAAAAAAAAAAAAAAAAAAAAAAAAAGAGAGCATACTACGAAGGACAAAACAGTCATACAGGTTAGGGTTAGGGTTAGGGTTAGATTATCAAATAGGCCACGCCTACCCGATGACGCAATATCTGTTACGCTGTTCTGAAATCCCTGGAAATAAGTGCATCCCCTGCCCTGTCAGCTTAGAACCCGCCCCTCAGTCCATTACAGAACAGTCAGCGGAAAAAAGTGTATTATTACACTTTATTCCAAATCACAGATTTGTAGTCAGTTTTTTGCACATTTTCCATAATTGCAAAAAAATTTTTATTCTAGTATTTGAACTTCATATTGAACTTCTTAATGTTTCTTATTTCAGTTGTAGATCAGTCAGACATTCGCTTTCGTGTAGCTTACGTCTCAATTCACGCGACTAGCCTCAACGCCTCGAAATCTCAAAACAATAAACATCCAATCAAATCATCGAGTTCTTTACGAAAACTGGCTCTTTCGTTACATGCGTATTGCTTTAGACACATCGCCGAGTGTCTTTGGCCAGTAGGAGCCAGTCTGAACATGTCTCCATGCATCTTCCATACAATTTCATCAGTACCTGCCAATGGCAATGTGTCCTTCTGAATCCCACCTGAAAAAAAAAAAAAAAGCCTGTGCTCAGCAGTTCAAATTTCTCGCTTGTTTTCCTTTCTAGGCTCGAAAAAACACCATTACTGCTGTTCTAGCAGGGGTAGCCAGAGGGCAGAACAGGCAAGAACAGGCTTTATAATGACTACATAGATTGGTGCAGTGGAGCCTCTCGCTGCTGCTTTGTATCCCTCCATGTACAGCACTAAGCTTTATAAAATACTGAGAAGGGAAAAAAAGAGTCGCATGAATAAGCTGGTGGTGTTAATCAGTAAGGTGATTACACTCAGAAACACACACAAGGGGTGGGATATAGGGGGTAGGGCAACATGTGAAGAGTCGATCCTTCCGAAGTTGGTGTGTTGGAAGCAGGAAAAATGATGATGTTTAGATGACTGGGTCAGAGCTTATCCAAAACGGCAGGTTTTGTCAGGGGTTTTCTGTACGCCGGGGTAAGGAACGACACTGACGGGGTCACAGGGTTCCGACGTGGTATCTTTTGGCACGATAATGCAAATTGTTCAGGAACGGTTTGAGGAAATTACGCAGAGATCAAGGTTCCCTTCAGTTTCCTCAGATTTTAATCCGATCGAGCATCTGTGGGATGTGAGGCATCTCCACCCACCCCATATCTCCCCCCGTCACACTCACACACACACACTTTGTGTCTAGAACATCACAGGTTGTAAATAGAGTCATTCATTTTCAATTTTGAGGTAAGTCGAACGCATGCTTTGGTTTTGCTTTGTTTTTTTTTTCAAAAGCCGGCCATGTTGCGCAACAATCTCAAGTTCTGCCATCTCCGCTGATAAGTTCTCCTTCATAAACACAGGAGCCTAATTACTATAACAGGGTATTGTTCAGGATTAGAGATGCCTGTGGACAGGGGGGGTGCCTTGACGAGCAGTTTTGCTCTTCATCGTTTCAGCTACTTGGAATCTTTGGGTCAGAACATGAGAAAAACTCATTTGAGACAGTTAGAAGGTCAGGGCAGTCTGATCTGAAGGAAAAACAGCAAGAGCATCGGCCATGCTGAAATCTCTGGCTTTGTTTTGCGTTGCGCACCGGTTTGTACGTGCGACGCCTTAATTAGTTGGTAAACAGTGTTCCTGATGTTGCAATATCTATGTAATACATTCCCAATACGGATTCTCACCACGTAGCTTATCACTTCTCATTACCCGTCCACTAAAATCTCTCTATCTCTCGGTCCGAGCACATCCTCGGGGCGTTGTTTGTGCGGCCTGTACGTTCAACCAGATAGGATGATGAGATAATCTCAAGACAAGGCTACGATGAAGACGTATCCGCCCAGAGAGGAATCAATGCTGACAGCACATTTACGTGAATTAGGCCAGCACGGCCCTCGTTCCACTCCAGGTGTAATTACCCATCATCCAACTGCCACCTCAGGTGCGCGTTCAAGATGCTATTCCTTCTGCCGAAGCCCTCAGACATTACGCTCGGTCATGTTATCGTGCCGAAACCGTTTCGAGTGTCTTTCAAACATTATCACAGTTTTTTTTTTCCCTTCCTTCCTTTCAGCAGAGCAACTCTGATCATCTGCAATCTGTCATACCTGAGAACGTCTCGAGCTTGTTCAGCACCGCGCGTGTTCAGCTAACATGGCACATCGCGCCGCTTGAAAAAAAGCAAACAAGCCGAATAAGCGTCTCTCTTTACAGAGAGTATGACGGAGTGTCTTCCTGGGAAAGAGTGATGAATATTAAATGCAGGTTCTAATTGAATGTTGTCTAAGATCTTATCTCCTAATTAGAGATTCCACATTCGCTTTGCACCGCTTAATTTAGATTCATTTGTTCGGGTTTTCAGGCACGAATTTTTTTTTGTTCACACTTTCTAATTCAAAATCAAAGTGCAGCGCATTTATCAAATAAATGAGTTCACTTCCTGCAGAACAGATTTCTTGACTTTCATTTAATTTGTTAATGACAATCATTTTCCTCGCATCCAGAGACGGGTGTGTTTTTCACTCCTCGCATGCCGAGCTGGGACGCGTCGACGCGATGCGAAAGAGATATTTATTACGGATTAAGTTTTAGGAGTTGCATGTTTATATCTGAACAGATTCCTTCGGTGCAGTTTTGTAGCAGTCGGCACGTTAACCGTCACGTGGTGAGGAAACCTAGAGATGCAGTAGAGGGATCCCTCGGTCCTTTGGCTGCCTTCGGGAATCATTACAAGCACTAATTTAACGTCAGATCATCAAGGTAATCTAGTTTATAGGGAATATGAAGTACAGGCATGTCAACCGATAAGGATAGCAATGTGTTAATCACCGTGTATTGTTGTTAAAGGAGAGATCGTACTCAGCAATCAGTGAAGTGGAGACTGTAGGAGTCAAGATGATACAAGTGGTAAACAGAAGCTGGCAGGATTGTGATTTTTAATAAGCAGGAGCTTCTTGTCTTCGGGATGGAACAAGTAAGAGCTAGACGGGTCAGGATCGTGTTGACCTTGAGACTTCTTCTAGATGGTTCAAGAGCTTGATGACCTCAGGACTAGAATCTAGATGGGGCGAGAGCTTGATGACTTCAAGGTGGCAGGACCGGGAACTAGATTGGGCAGGATCTTGTTGTCCAAATCTCCTCCAACTAGATGTCCCTAGGTTCTTGTTGACCTCTGGATGGCTAACTAAATGGGTCAAGAACCTTATAGTTCAAGAACCTTATATTTTGAAGGTTTGTGCATGGCTAGCATAAGATTCAGATAGACAGCGATTATTTCTTAGCTATCAGCAGGATCCATTAAGATGATACTGTATGTAAAGATCTCAGGTTAGCAAGCGTCGTTGTAGTCTTTAGATGGACAGGAGTGCAATCTGGGTTGAACAGGAGCACATGGGCTTTTGAAATGGCAAGAGTAGGATCCTGATGGGACATTATCTTGTGGGCCTCAGGATGGCTGGCATAGGATTTGAATGGGGCAGGAATAATTACCCATCATCAAGGTAATTACCCATAACCTACTGCATAATTACCCAACAAGAGAATTGGTAAAAATCCAGATTGGTCAGGAGCTTGTTTCAAGTGTAATCTGGTGCTAAGTGATGTCATGGGAGTGAAGCAGAACCGAATGTCATGTCGCAGATTATTTTATATCAAAAATCCACCATTATTTTCTGTCGATAAAGAACGCCAGTCCTTTTTTCTCCTCCAACAGTTTTGTTTAGAATAATCGTTCACAAACAATCCTTTTGAGTTTGTTTTGCACATTTTCCTCACTGAATGTGAACTAACCAAACTGGTTGCTATTAAGTAAAGCGAATAAGTCAGATGTAAAAAAAAAAAAAAATAAGATAAAAAAATAAAAAAAATGTAAAAAAAAAAAAAGGGTCGATTCTCTTAAAGTACATTTTTATCTATGCTGGACATTCAAGGACATTCTCACTGAGCAGAAATCCCTTCACTTTTCATTCCTTTCTCACGTATGTTTTCTCAGTCGGAA
The DNA here is from genome assembly GCF_022655615.1 of Tachysurus fulvidraco. Taxonomy (NCBI): domain Eukaryota; kingdom Metazoa; phylum Chordata; class Actinopteri; order Siluriformes; family Bagridae; genus Tachysurus; species Tachysurus fulvidraco. The sequence continues at coordinate 388,933 of NC_062532.1, read as the reverse complement.
CGATCGCCGCGATGCTACGTCGGTCTTCTCTAAAAACAAACAGGAGAGGACTAAAAGACGTGTCCGGTCACAAGAGAAAAGAGGAAATGTGTAGCATTATTATGTTTAATTAATGTATGGGATACACAGATGTATTTTTTTTTAAAGTCTGTGACCCCCAACGAACCACCAGAACAGGATTGTATCGATTGTACAAGTCTCTGGAACTGTTCTAGAGGAATGTGGCTAAGACCAAACAATTAAATGGGAAGCAAGAAACAAGTGCACACAAGCTGGCAAAATGATACTTGAAGAAATCTTGAGCAAGTGGCGGTGATGGAGAGTGTTGTGCTAGTTACTAAGAAATAGTAACTAGTTACAGTTACTAGTTACTTCATTCGAAAAGTAACTCAATCACTTTGTTGATCACTTACACCAAAACGTAACGCGTTACTGTTAAAAGTCATTTTTTAGTTACTTTTTTTAAAGAACGTTCTTTAATGTTCCCATTAATGGACAGGAGCTTCGAACCAGAAAGACACAGCTTACATTTGACTAGAAGGTTTTTGTCTTTATATTTCAACTAAAGTGAAATAACGAGCAGGTTTCCGCTTGGAGAAACTCGTCTCGCTCTCGCCTCGACTCGCCGTTACTGCCGCACATACTCGAATAAACGGAAACACGCCCACAGTGCGGCGTCTTCGTGTTTACAGGTCGGCATCCACCGATCCTACAATGCGCCGCTGCTGTAAACAGGTCAGTCTTTAGGCTACACTTCAGCCTAAATGAAATCATTTAAAAAAGTAACGGACAAACGCACCATATGGTAACGGTAACGGCGTTACTGTATTAGTGTCACGGTTGAAGCGCCTGCCTCGCCTCCCGAGCACCGACTTTATGCCAAGGCTGAGACTTTTTAAAACCGATGATGTTGCCCACATGTTGTTTTCAGAAATGTTTACTAGTATCAGTAAATATGATCAGAAGTATTAAGTGAGATTCTGCATTAGAATACTTGGTGAAATGTGATGCATTCTTTTGGAGTGTGTAATTACAAGTATTACATGAAAGCAGAACTGAACATGTCGATATTTTGCCCCTCCTTAACTATAGGGGAAATATATGAAGATTTGTTTATCATATTGTTCACAAACCATTTTTTCCTTTTCACACAGACTTATTTTTGACTTTAGTTGTATGGATCCTCAGCCTTACGACCCTTCATTACAGTTAGAGTATTAGTTACTGTCAAAAGTAACTGCGTTATTGCCCAACACTGGTGATGGAGCTGCCATGTTGGTGTTCAACAGGGTTGAGAGCTGGTCATTGTACATAAATGCCAAAGTGTATAAGAATTCCATCATTTTCATCCTCATCAAACCATTCAGTGGCATATAATTCAAAACACTGATGCTGGCCTACAAAGCCAAAAATGGACCAGCTCAATCTTACCTCAAAGCCCTCATCATTCCTCGCACTGCACCCCGCAACCTTCGGTCTACCAGCACTGCTCGACTGGTTCCACCATCTCTCAGGGTAAGAGGCAAGTATACTACAAGACTCTTCTCTGTTCTGGCACCAAGGTGGTGGAATGAACTTCCCCTAGAGGTCCGGACAGCCGAGTCACTGGCTATTTTCAAGCGGCGGTTGAAGACCTACTTATTCATGAAACACTTCAACTAGCACTTCTTTCCTTATCTTTTGCATTAAAAATTAAAAAAAAATACAACCTTTGATACTTTTTCATTGTAACTTTGAACAAATGTTTTAAACTCATGGTATCTTAAGTATGTAACCTAGTGAGCAGCATTAATGTATTCAATGTTAGAGATTTAAGCACTTATGTACGTCGCTCTGTATAAGGGCGCCTGCCAAATGCTGTAAATGTAAATGTAAATATAAGTGGTGGAGTCATCGTGGAAGGAACCCCCCCCCCAAAAGATAGAAATGATATATAAATCAGGATCAATCATAAATGCTTTGTACTGATCCTTTAAATCCAACATAAATCCACCCAAATCCACACCTATAGCACAGCACCGGATTTTCACTTTAATTCCTTACCCACTTGTCGCAAAGAAAACTAATTGTTGAATTGGCCCATGTTTGCGCTATAGCCTGCGTCACTGCCTTACTTGTAGGTTTTTCATTATGAAAAGAAGCGAGCCTTGGTGAGTAAGAGCATGCATGAGGAGAATGGATGAATAGCCCCGGGGAGAGGGAATTATAGGCAATTCTCTGAAATTTAGAGAGAGCTATTCCTGTCCTGTCCACTCTTTCTGAACAGTGCAATTAAGTCCATCTCCACTCTCATCTCCTTGATTAAACTGACTGTCAGGAGTTTGGTGAGGAGACGTCGCTCTCGGACAATCCAGCTTCATCCCTCTTGTTCCTGCACTTACAGAGCGAAGGATCAAGATCAGGGCAGAAGGCTACGTTTTATTAAACTTTATGTAACTCCTTCTGCGTTTCGATTACGGTATCACTGTAAGACGTTCTATAAAATCGCATGCTGTTTGATGGTTGACATCCTGAGAGTTGCTGAACAGGAACCGAACACCTCGGTTGCATCCTGAATAAAGGAAAAATAGTAATAGTCATCATGCAGATGAGTGTAGTGGGGTCTGATGTGAGAAAAGTATTGTTTACTATTTTTTTTTATTGCAGTGTTTCTGACCAGTGAATGAAAAAGCTGTTAGTCACACAAAAATAGATCACGATTCAGACTCGGCAAACAGACGACCGCGAGTGAAGGGCGTACAAAACCGTATGAGGTACTGTAGAATTAATGGCAATTGCATGGCAAGACTTTCCAAAAATAAATACACTGAGAAATATTTCAAGATTAATTAAGAGAAGCACGGATCTGCTAACTAGAGGCAAACTAGGATATATCGAAGGTCAACTGTATAACCATCGGTTCTTCGAAGCAGGTTTTAAAGAATAGCGACGGTCAAGGTGTAAGTAGCTGCTTAAATCTTCTAAACAAATGATTCTGCCCTCAGTTTGGGCAACTCCTGCACCGCCAAGGACCTCAAGGAATAATGTACAGTAGTAGTGCTTAGTGCTAATAGAAAGTGGATTCCTAGGTAGTATGTTCTGGCTGATAGCCATCAGCAGATGTTGATCTGGGTCACCTCAACTGTGTAATGCAAGATTTCCTGGAGCAGGGCCAATACACATCATAATCCAACACCCTACCAAGTGACCTAAAGGCCTGGCTGCCTCCAGGGCAGAATGCAGCGTGCACTGTGTATTGACTTTGCTCAACATTTGTACATTTTTTTAGCTTCTTTTTTTTTTTTTTTTTGCCTCGTATTATACTGTTGATAAAAAGCTCTCAGAAGGCAACACTACCCTTAAGGCACGGTAGCCGTCTGTGTGCTGACATTTTCACAGCTAAACCTTTGGGATGTTTGACAACACAGGATAAGTACTTACAGATTACACACCAATGTAGAACCATGATTGTGTTCTATGGGTTTAAAAATCTATATATTTATACCATCTTTCTTCCATATCGTATTTAAAGTGTGTGAGGTCATTTTGGTTAAGTCTCTTTGGGTAAGGATAAAGAATTTTTGGATTTTTTGGACGTGATGGTCTGGCGGTCAAGGCGCTGGGTTCCTAATCAGAAGGTCGGGGTTCAAGACAAGACACCAACAAGTAATATACGTTGGGTCCTTGAGCAAGACCCTTAACCTCACCTGCTCCAGGGGTGCCACATGATAACTGACCCTGCACTTTGACCCCAGGCTCATAATTGTCATTAAACATGTACAAGTACAAGGCAATGAAATGCAGTAGTTTTCGCATATCCCAGGTTACGGGGTCAGAGCGCAAGGTCAAGCCATAGTACGGCACCCCTGGCGCAGGTGAGGTTAAGGACCTTGCTCAAAGACCCAACGTTGATATCTCAGCATCTTGTGGGCTCGAACCCTGACCTTCTGATCAGGAGCCCAGCACCTTAACCGCTGCACCATCATGCCCCTATGCAAAAACTAGGGAAGAGGTGGCTTAACTGGTTAAGGCTCTGGGTTGTTGATCAGAGGATCGGGGTTCAAAGCCAAGCTGCCACTGCTGGGCCCTTGAGCAAGGCCCTCAACCCTCCCTGCTCCAGGGGTGCTGTATCATAGCTGCCCTTGCACTCTAACCCCAACCTCTTCAGTTGGGGTATGTAAAGAAAAGATTTCCACTGTGCTGTAATGTATATGTGGCGATAATAAAGGCTTCTATTCCCCCGTTCTTCTATTCTATTCTATCTTCTATATTTATTTTCCTTTGTAGTTTATTACCAAACGCAGTATGACGTCTTTATCCAACTAAATATCTGCTCAGCTTCGGACACTCGAGTGAGTAGCTAGTATCCGTAACTGTACATTAGACTACATACTGTACATATGACTCCATATGCTTAACACAGAGTAACATTCAATTCATTAGCATTTTCCCAACTTGACGCTCATTAAAGCCGTTAAAATCTGCCGCTAAGTTCCGAACCAGGCGAAGTCCTTTAATAGCCTCGAGGCTTTCATTTTTAGTCTGAAGAAAGAAAAAAAAATTAAAAACACATCTGAACTGAATGGACCTGTTCATGACTAACAGAGTGCCTTCAGGGAAGCTGAGACCAAATCTGTAACGAGTTGCTAAAGAATAATTCTCACTTCTCGGACTTATTGTCACTGCCAGCACGCTGGAACCTAAATAATTTCAGCTTAATTGCTCACAAGATGGGCAAATAATGAGATCCAGCTTTGCAAATCGTTTTTTTTTCTATTCAGACTTTTGAAGCAGCACTGATTTTATTTCTCAGTAACGAATAGAGCAGACTGGAGGTGGTTAGTTTTCAATCAGTGTGAAATAAAATATGTATTTATAAAAAAAATAAAAAAAAATCAATTACAATTAAAATTTTATTAATTTGCAGAGGTGTAGAAACCAAGTTTTTTTTTTTTCCCTTTTATCGACGTATTACAGGGTTTAATTGAACCTTTTCCTTAAGAGACTTTTCTTTTCGAGAGACAATGAAACGATGCGTTTAAACATTATCAGGCATCAGGGACCAAATAGCTCTCTCTGAAATGCAAATAGAACATCCAGCGAAGGCTTAAACACGATATTTAATGGGCCATCAGAGGAAGATCAAGCCATCATCTCAGACGGAGCTGATACGTCTAAAGGCCGCGTGCTAATGAACAGGAAGAAACCAGAGAAGCAGCGAGCGGACGGTCGACTCCTAAATGAGTCGTAATGGGCTCCACCACCTGCGAGGCATCGATCAATAGCGATGGGGCTAATTGATAAGGCGTTATTAGCAGCGTTTCGGGTAATGGGCATTGTATTTCATCCTGTCTGCGTGGGTGATGCGGCCCGAGCTTGGTGACGAGGCAACGGAAACAGATGGCAAGGTCAGCGGCGGCGAGAATCCAGCTGCCAGGCAGTCTTACTCAGGTCACAGCCAACGCTTGAAGCTGCACCTCTGCTGCATTACTTTATAAGCGGAACTAAAAATACGAGTTAAAACGTGATGACGGGACACGGAGCAATGAATCAGAGATAAAAATGCTTTCTTTTGTTTCATAATTTCCAGTAACAGGACAGTGAACTGAAGGCGTTTATTCCCTTTATACCGCAGCGATTTGTCATTTGCACTTTTTATACATTTATAGTTACATTTAATGATGTGTTCCACTTATCAGTTCTCTCATAGCAGCTATACTGTAAATCTCTCTGTCGTTCCTTCACACACGTTTTGTTTTTCTGTTTGACATTCATCAGGAAAGCCTTTCTAGAAAGTTCCAAAACTGGCACCAGAGACTCCTTCGGGTTAATGTTGAATACTTATAAATGGTAAATAATCCTGTCTAACTGTAAAACCGATACTGTATTAAAATAAAATCTTGGACTTTTTGTAAGAAAGTGAAACAACAACTGCTGACCAAACGCGATGAAGTATTCAAGCGGCGCTGAGGTAAAAAAAATAAACGAAGGAGAAACTCTTCCTTGTGGAAATAAAAAAGCAGTATCTTCTGACCTTGGTGAAATTTGGCTTTAGGCTTTACATCAGTGGTAAAACAAATAGTAAATAAAAACAGCTTCCATTCAAGAAATAAACAAATAAAGAAAATACAAAGCAGGACAACAAGGTTAGCGGAAACGGATCAAGTGTTCCGCTCAAAATGTGTAAAAAAATAACAAAAAAAAACACTGTCATAGACAAGGAGAAATGCTTTTCCTGCATAAACTGGGCGTCTCGCCATCTCCCTCACAAGGGAGAGATCTGGTGCGTAAAAAAAATGACAAAAAAAACGCCTCGAATAAGTAAACAGGGCTTATTACATCAACCCAAAAAGGTTCTATCGATAGCTATACAATTACAAAGCATGCTGAAGTGTTCGAGTCAGGGCTCTGTGCGGGACACTTAAGATCTTCCACTTTAACCTTCGTGGACCTCGGTGTACAGCATCGAGATGCTGCATCAAGACGCTGGAGAAGGTTCGAGTTCCAGAGAAGAGAAATTAGAAACTTCCAGCATCTCAAATTAAGACTCCCTCCACGCCCTGATCTGCTCAGGCGGTCAGTATAGCTGCTTTGTATCGTTTCTTAAGACCAAAAAAAAAAAAAAAAGAAACAGTCAGCCTGGAGCTGTGATGATTCACAACCTGATAGATGTCAAGCCATCTGCTATTAGTGGAGTCATTTCTGTTTTTTTTTTTTTTTTTTTTTCCTTCCTTCCTTCCTTTTCCTTAACAACAATGGTAGCCTCTTGTTTCTCTCAGTGTAGCGTCCACATCCCACGCAAAATCCATTTCGATTCCAACCCACAGCTTACAGCCAGGAAGTAATTACTTCTGGCCGAGCGCAGCGTCCTTGTTGTTGTGCGCAATGCAATCTGGACCAACAGCAGGAGCATGATAGAGATTCCCGAGCATTTATTTTTTCATTCGGCTGCAAATTTGCTGAAGAGGGCCGCTGGGCTGTCACTCCTCCTGCACGCATGCAGGCTGTATTGTTGATGTGTATTATTATCAGGAAGTGATGTCGCTATTATGAATTGCTGTGATGTGGATACAGCGGAAAGTGTCAGGAGGCTTCCAGACTCCAATTTCTTCTGGACACTTTGAGCCGATAAATTGTCTGTTGTTATCATTTGACTCTTTCTCTCTCTCTCTCTCTCTTGCTGTCTCTCTCTCTCTCTCTCTCTCTCTCTCTCTCTCTCTTTCTCTGTCTTTCCCGAAGAAGCTCTTAAACCCCTGTTTTGATTCCTTTAACCTCTGAGCGAGCGTGCCGTCTTTTTTTTTTCCCCCCTAACTCTTTTCTTAGCTCTTTAATTAGCGTGCAGGTCTTTACCAGGTGGCTCAGGTACTTATCACTTATCAGGTGAGCTGTCTCTCACAGGTCCTCCTCATCAGCACCTCGGCTTATAAATAGATGAGCTCGGCGGCGACGGAGACGTGACGGCTTAATAGTCAGCCGGGAGTTTTGATTGACGGAGGAAGCTAACGGGTCGAGGCCGCTCGCATAGCGCCGGCGCGTGAGAGGATGGCACGCACGTGTGTCCTCGCACGCTGTCATGTCACGCTACGTGTTCACGCTCTTGTGATGGTGACGGGTTTGGACAGGACGCTGTTTTGACAGCAAAGAGGCGACGTGGCGTCGTTATTGCGTAACCTTTACCTTATATCCTTCTGCACTTTGACAGCAAACACTGTGTCGTTTCTTTTATAGTGTCACAGCGCTGTCGAGGCGTCAGAAGGTGTTGATTAAAATCACAGGTTTTTCTTTATTATTGAGGTGTTTATTATTATTGACGGTTCACTGTGCGTGTAGAATCTGATGGTCTCACACCTTCAGGGTTTAGGGTTCGATTTCTGCCTCTCTCCTCTGTGGGTGGAGTTGCATGATCTCCTAGTGCTTCATGGGTTTCCTCCAGGTTCTCTGGTTTTCTCCATCGGTCTAAAGACATGCGAAGTGGGCTAAATGGCATGTCAAATGAGTGTCTGTCTCCATATTGTGGATGGATGGATGGATGGATGGATGAACAAATATATTTGATGGATAAAGGGATGGATGGGGATGAAGGGATGTATTGGATAGGATGGAGAGATGCATGGATGGATGGTGGATGAAGGAGTAGACTGGATGGATGGATGGATTGATGAAGGGATGGCTGGATGGATGACAGAATGGCTTGCTGGATGGATGGATAGATGGCTGGATGGATGAAGGGATGGATGGATGAAGGTATAGATGGGATGGATGGATGGATGGATGAACAAATATATTTGATGGATAAAGGGATGGATGGGGATGAAGGGATGTATTGGATAGGATGGAGAGATGGATGGATGGATAGTGGATAAAGGAATAGACTGCTTGGATGGATGGATGGATGTATGGATGGATGACAGGATGGCTGGCTCGAAGGATGAAGGGATGGATGGATGAAGGTATAGATGGGATGGATGGATGGACAGATGTATGTAGAAAAGATTGGATGTATGGATGGAGAGATGAAGGGATGTATTGGATGGGATGGATGAATATGTCTGTAGTAGCTACTTTATTTCATAGATAATAGGGTGAAGATGTTTAACATTTATGGAAGGAGTCTAATGTCAGTGCTTCTGTCAGAGTTTCTGTCTCTTAACACGAAAAGGAAAGAAAGAAAGAAGAAATAAGAGTGGCTAGTGATGGAGCTATAATGTAATCTGGCTAGTTTTTAGCTTTTAAATGTAGCTTTTATTGCTTATAACATTATAAATTAACTATTGGAATTGGAAACTTCCTGTGATGTGAGAGGAATAAAACAAGAGTAATTCTTCATCTCCACCATTGTCCGCGATTATTTTCCCATAACTGCACATCCTCAAAAAACGCCTCAGACCTTTCATCGTGACACGTCTTTATGCTAATTGGGTTACCTTAACTGCACCCCGCCAAGATGAAGGTGTCGGGCAAAAGAGCAGCCTTCCCCAGTGCTTCATTACTATCTGCTAGCAGATGGACACCTTTAGCACATACCTGTAGCATCGCTAATTTATTACCTGTGACGCATATTAAAGAGGAGACGTTTTAGCAACAAGCTCACTCCTAAGCATGAGTCTGAACAGAATCTCGCTCGTAATTCTCACAGATAAAAAATAAATAAATAAATAAATACCCCGAACGCTAGCATGCCTAGCACAGGACTGTTTGGGACTAATTAGCGCGATTTAATTTGCCTTGCCCACTTCTCCCAAAGGTATCATCGCTCTGAAATCATCTCGCCTGTTAGATGGAGAGAAACTCGACCATCCGTAGCTAGCGTTATTCAATTAGCGTATTTGTTAATTGGCGCTCATCTTTTTCGAGGTTAAACGGACACAGAAGGGGAAAAAAAAAAAGACTTGTTTCTTTGCCTGAGATGACAGAGCACAAGCTTTGGCTTTTAAATACATTTTGAAAAAAAGAATTTGAGCAAATTAGAGTATTGGCAGCCTGGAAAACTGTGAACACCTGTGTGGCTAAGACGAAGAGATGGCTTTGTGGCACGCACACACACACACACACACACACACACACACACACACACACACACACATGAACACACAGAGATCTTATATCATAACGATCTGAACCTCACAGTCCCCAAGGGGCAATTTAACATGAAAAGTGTGAATGGATAAATACAATTGACATCAGAAATCCAATACCAATCCATGCTGCTCGCATAGCGAGGTGTTGATGGCTTTAAACAACAACGAAAAAAAGAATCAATCAACAGTCTGGTGTCAGATTGAACTTCCACTAACCTTGGCTCTGCTTATTTTAGTAAATCTGAGCGTGTTATCTGTCAGTCTGTGTTTTTTAATTGGAGGAAAAAAATGGCTGAAAGATTTTCTCAGATTTGTGTGAATGTAATTGTAAGGCTAACAGGTTTAAACCTTGCTTTTAGCTGATTACCCTGTAGATCTCACTGCATAGATCTCACACTTTAGATCTCACTGTGTGGAGCTCTCTCTGTAGATCTCACTGCGTAGATCTCACACTTTAGATCTCTCTGTGTAGAGCTCTCTCTGTAGATCTCACTGCGTAGATCTTACTGCGTAGATCTCACTGTGTAGGTCTCACACTTTAGATCTCACTGTGTAGAGCTCTCTCTGTAGATCTCACTGTGTAGATCTCACTGTGTAGATCACACTGCGTAGATCTCACACTTTAGATCTCACTGTGTGGAGCTCCCTCTGTAGATCTCACTGCGTAGATCTCACTGCATAGATCTCACACTTTAGATCTGTCTGTGTAGAGCTCTCTCTGTAGATCTCACTGCGTAGATCTTACTGCGTAGATCTCACTGTGTAGGTCTCACACTTTAGATCTCACTGTGTAGAGCTCTCTCTGTGGATCTCACCGTGTAGAGCTCACTGTGTAGATCTCACACTTTAGATCTCACTGTGTAGAGCGCTCTCTGTGGATCTCACTGTGTAGAGCTCACTGTGTAGATCTCACTGTGTAAAGCTCACTCTGTAGATCTCACTGTGTAGATCTCACTGTTTAGATCTCACACTTTAGATCTCACTGTGTAGAGCTCTCTCTGTTGATCTCACTGTGTAGATCTCACTGTGTAAAGCTCACTCTGTAGATCTCACTGTGTAGATCTCACTGTTTAGATCTCACACTTTAGATCTCACTGTGTAGAGCTCTCTCTGTTGATCTCACTGTGTAGATCTCACTGTGTAGAGCTCACTCTGTAGATCTCACTGTGTAGATCTCACTGTGTAGAGCTCACTCTGTAGATCTCACTTTGTAGATCTCACTGTGTAGATCTCACTCTGTAGATCTCTCTCTGTAGGTCTCACTGTATAGATCTCTGTATATAGATCCCACTCTGGAGGCCTCACTGTAGATCACCATCTAGAGATCTGATTACTTTTTTCCTCAACAAACACATTTGTGTTCATTTTTAATCTGTATTGATTGTATTTTTCAAACATTACATATCATTTTTTGTTTGGTATTTATAATTTATTGATCTTCTCATCAGTTTTTTTTCACAAGTATTAAGCCTTTTTAGGGCTCTTTATTTCGGTAGATCTTATGCGAGTTTTCTGAAAGCATCATCCTTTCAAGAGCCTTTTCCCCTGAACCAGCCAGGATTGATTAGCTCCAGTTTTGCTCCAGCATTGAATAATCCATCACAAAGGCTGGGATGATGGGCTTGTGGGCAGCGAAATCAAAGCTGAGGCCGTGCCTGATGGAGCTTCTCAAAGACGTCCGCCTAAAAGCTGGTCTCGAGGTGAAGAAATTAGCACATACTTTGCTAACATGCATGCATTTATAACGGAGCTGTAGGTTTCCAGTCCTGTTTTCAGGTCAAGGCCGAGCCTAATGCAGTTATTAGTGACATCTCAGGATTGTGTAATCGATATAAACATCGCGCCCGGGATAAAAGACAGCCATGTAATCAAAGTGCTGCACTCTCGCTAGTCTGTGAGTATATTTGACGTCCATTTGGGGCGACGTTATTCGGCTGGTTAATGCGTTTTAAATGGATCTGTTGTGTTTACGCCTGGAAATCGGCACCCTAATGATAAACATCATTACCACCTTTGGGAGGATAACGCAGGTGATGGCGCTCATTATGGGTAAGGTCAAGTGTACTGGAGTGCAGCGCTTCATTATGTCAATGAGAAGAAAATGACAAAAATGATTTAAAAAAAAAAAAAAAAAAAGCTTTTCTGTTCGTGCAGTTTGAACAACCCCCTCTCCCGCCCTCCACCACCCCCTCTCACCTCTCCCTCCCCTCCACCACCGCCCGCCTCTCCGCTCTCCCTCCCTCCCGACCCCGACCCCATTGGCAGAGGAGCGTCTGTTGGAAGTCACTCAGTCGCTCAACCCTAATCCTGATGAATCTCAGTGCCAAGAACACAAACACCGCCACCCCTCCACCCCTCACCCCCACCCTCAGCGCCTCCAGGATGTCCGTCGTCTGCTCGCAGCCCTAATTGAATTTCCTCGTTCACAATGAAAACACGCTCTAACCTGCCGAGTTTCGAGCCGCACCCTCGATAAACAAACGACCCTCACGGAATTGGGGTCAGCAGTAGGGGGGAAAAAAAACAAGAGCGATAAAAATGAAAAAGTTGGCTTCATGACGTTCGTACCAGGTCTGTGTGTATTTGCACACACACACACACACACACACACACACACACACATACACAGAGACATAGACATTGTCCTCCAGCCACCTCTTGGCACTTTTAGGAGCTCATGGGGAACAGCGACTCACACTGAATAGATTTGGTTTGTGAATAATGCATGGTGTTGCCACCTAGTCATGGAGCTCTCGCACTCTCTCTCTCTCTCTCTCTCTCTCTCTCACTTGGGGACAGACAGCAATCCACTCTTACATGATGTTCACTTCAGCTCATGATGTAATGTGGAGCACCGTGTCCGTAAACCAGAGCGGGAGATCTTAGGCCCTGATGGGTCTGATTCAGGACAGCTGCAACTTTCTGGCAGACCTCTAGGGGTCTATCACAGATACCATACTGCACATATTGCCCTCAGTAGGCTCCAACAGTCTAAACTCATTTACTCGTTTATTTAGATTTTATAAATCAGCATCCAAGAAGTTATTTCTTTTTTTCACTCAGCTGTGATGAGTAAGTAAGGACTAGAGCGTTCTGTTGTCGGAAAATAATCGACGATAGGTCGTTGTGCCGGAGCAGAGATACTAGGAGGTGTTACCATGGCAACGTTCATCTTAATCCAACAATAGCCTGCAGCGATTTCTGAGTGTCTAGTGAACCACAGTAATGATCTAAATAATGTGGGTGGGGCCTGATATGCTAATGAGCCTATTTGATTGATAGCCCTCTATTCGCGGCGCACAAAATGTCATACACGCAGAACAGTTGGAATTTTCTTTTGAGAATTAATTTCTTCATTATTTGAGGGATTAAACTCCACCCATGCTGTAGATCACCAAAATGCTTTCTTTCGTTCTTTCTTCTTTCTTCTTTGTTGCGGTCGGGCGGCGGGCGGGGGGGGAGGGCGGGGGCGGGGCGGGCGGCGGGCGGGCGGGCGGGCGGCGGCGGGGACCGAGCGAGACAGGGGCGGGCGGGCGGGGGGGGGGGGGCGGGGGGCGGGCGGGGGGGCGGGCGGCGGCGGGCGGGCGGGCGGGCGGGCAGGCGGGCGGGCGGGGAGGGAGGAGAAGCGGGCGGGGGGGGCGGAGGGGGGGGCGGGGGAGGGGGGAGGGAGGGGGGGAGGGGGGGAGGAAGAGAGAGAAAGGGGGCGGGGGAGGGAGGGCGGGAGGGAGCGAGCGGGAGGGAGGAGGGAGGGGGAGGGGGAGGGAGGGAGGGGGGAGGGAGGAGGGAGGGAGGAGGGAGGGAGGGAGGGAGGGCGGGAGGGGGAGGCGGAGGGAGGGGGAGGGAGGGAGGGAGGGAGGAGGGAGGGAGGGAGGGATGAGGGGAGGCGGGAGGGGAGGAGGAGGAGGGAGGGGGGAGGGGGCTGGGGGAGGGCTGGCGGGAGGGAGGGAGGGAGGGGAGGGAGGGAGTGAGGAGGAGGGGAGGGGCAGGAGGTCGGGCGGGAGGGTAGTTCTTTCTTTCTTTCTTTCTCTCTTTCTTTTCTTCTTTCTTTTTTCTTCTTCTTTCTTTCTTTCTTTCTTTCTTTCTCTCTTTCTTTTCTTCTTTCTTTTTTCTTCTTCTTTCTTTCTTTCTTTCTTTCTTTCTTTCTTTCTTTCTTTCTTTCTTTCTTTCTTTCTTTCTTTCCTTTTCCCCATTTGTGTATTATGTGTAGATGTTTAGCACTGTAACTGCACGCTCTATATTATTCCCCGTGCACATTTTTTTTATTCCAGTTCATTAATACTACATCTGGTTGAATCCCATAAAAACAAAGCACTGATTGGTGCGAGTCAGACTTTGATCAGATCAGTGGGGATTAGTCTGGAACAAGCCTCATGTCTTTGTGTATAAACGACAAAGAGCTCAGCTGCCAGGATTTTTTGTGATCCTTACATCAAATTTATTTGCTATCGGTCCGACATTAAGATCGGCTCTGATATGATATTTGTCTGATACATGGAGCGCTTATTAAATTTTCCCCTTTCCAGATAAGCAGATGCTTTTTGGTCCATCCCCAGAGCACCTGGTTTTAAATCTAAAAGCTTATCCACCACACAGAGATCTGGAGATCCTTTCTTTTGTGTTAAAACCAGTGGAAAACGTCTTACAGATGGAATTGCGATGGAATCCAAGCGGCTCAAACTCTGGCTGGATGGGTGTGGTCTAATATGCTAATGAGTATACTGCGCTTCTCAATTAGAACAGCTGGAACAAAAAAGGGACACGTCCAAAAACGTACTTCTAAATAAATAAAATGTATAAAATAAACGTACATTTAGGAATCATTCTAAATAAAATAATAAATTAAAATAATTTTTAAAAAAAACAATACATTTGTACAATAGACAAACAATCAATACATAGACAAACCTCATTTGCATAAATAAATACATTTAGGAAATTGTCCAACACGTAAAATATGTATGAGTCTCAGCTGTCAACTGCTATTAAATAAATAAATAAATGAAATACGGCATTTAAAAACATGAACAGTGTCGTAGATCTGAGCAGGAACCACAGCATCATTCAAGCTCCGCCCCCTTTTTCATTAAAAGGCTGTGATTTTGGATGTGCAGCCACTCAGATATAGAAAGTTCAAGTATTCACACGAGACCCGAATAAACCTCATTAGAAAGCGGTCACAGATTTCAGTTCAGACCCTTGCGGCTGATGACGGCGGAAGGTTGCGAGTTCAAATCCCACAACTGGCACGAGAGCCACTTAACAATTTCCCTATCAGGATTTTTAACGGATATCAAGAGCCATTTAATTTGGAGTGACTACTGCATGTCTTTTTTTTATATATATAATATTTCTTCTCTTGCCGGGCGTAATTAGGTTGACATCTCCCCTGTGTGAGTGATAGCAAGACTTCAGTTCCGTCTGCTGTCCTCAGTCTTCTCTTCAATTACGGTCACACTGTCCTGTGGCTCTCGCGTGGAATTCTTACAGCTTTCCCCGTCGCCAGTCTCCTCTGCTAATCTTTTATTATAAAGTTTTACCTGACTGTACATCGTGCAGCAAGGCGTGTCGTGCTACGAGATCTCGCCGTAACGCACAACCGGCCGAACGCAGCGGCAGAGTCATGTTTATGAAATAAAGGTCGCTTGGTGAAGGAGAGTACAGGCAATTAGGGGGAAAAAGAGCGCCGCGAACAAACAAAATACAATTAGGAAAGCAATCTGGGCTGGAATTGGCTTTCCCTCAAAGAGCCGGGCCCTTCAAATAATTGCGTTTCACTTTTTAACACAAACAATAATTAATGCGGCTGAAAACCATCACGTTTAACCGCGATGAGCTTCGCATATATATATATTCTATCAGGAGCCGGGGTGGATTTTAGTCCCACTGTGTTCTCTCAGAGCAAATACGCAAGTTTGTTCCGAGATTGGTCTGGGAAGCAGAATCCTGTCTGAACGCTCATCAGGAGATCATCGGTAGATCATCGGGTGATCATCAGGCGATTATCAGGAGATCATCGGGTGATCATCGGGCGATTATCAGGAGATCATCGGGTGATCATCGAATGATAATCAGGTGACCATCGGGCGATCATCAGAAGAGCATCGGGCGATCATCAGGAGAGCATCGGGTTGTTTCTAAGTGACCTGTGTCCCATTATGCCATTGGATAATGATGATTTAAGGCATATATGTACTTTATTTATTTATTTATTTGGATTTTTTTTTTATTGTCATTCATTAGCTACTTGTTGACCTTGTAGGGTCAGGAAACGAGTGCCTCGATTGATTTTTACATAATATCACACTCGATGCTCGTTTCTATAGCCGTGTCCACCCAAAAGGACGTGGAGAAGCTCTCCAGGAAAACACGACACGCATTTTAAGCGAGAGAACAAGGAGCGAGTGTGAGGGGACTTGATAAAGCGAGAGACACGGACATCCTCAAGGTCACGCTTTTGTATTAAGAGATGAGCGATAGCCAGAGGGGAGATATCACACAGCCGCTGAGATAATGCAAAGAAAAATTATCTCAGTCTAATCTTCCTTTACACACACACACACACACTTTCCCCTCCTTACTAACGGCGAATGCGTAACGCGCTCCAGTCTTTCTGTTGATGGTTAACTCTGATGGCATTCATTCATAACTGTCAGCTCCGAATTGAATTATTTTGTGGGATGACTTCACACCACTCGCGTAGGCTATACTCACTGAGCCGAGGCAGCTGACAAATTGTCACAATATCTAATGATTTTATTCCCCCCACCCCACCACCACCACCCTTTTAGAATCCATTTAGGGTTTTTTAAGATCGACGTTCATCAGCTCGTTCATGGAAGGAGAAAAAAAAACCAGAACATCCATGTCCTTCAGAAAGCCCACAGAGAGCTCCTACACTCCGATTAAAGGCTTCTCGATTTAAAACTGTGCCACAGAAAATCTCCATTTGAAGTCCAGAGCCCCAATTTTTTTATTAAATAGAGAAATAAAATAATAATGTAAACAGCAAAAAATGTAGATGCATTGATTTCATGTTTCTTCTTTCCCCAAATCCAGAAAAAAAAAATCAAGAAAATTCACTTTACAAAAAAATAAATAAACAAAACAAAAATAATGAATTTTATTTTGGATTCCACTTTTATAAGAGGTATTTTAAGGTTTGAAGTCAGAGCTATAAAGTCTTTTTTTTTTTTTTTTTTAAAGAACCGATTTTTTAATCTATATCCTCAAAACGAGAGAATTATTATTATTATTATTATTATTATTATTATTATTATTATTATTATTATTATTATTATTAATTTATTTTAATTAATTTATTTGTTTGTCTATTTATTTATTTATTTATTTATTTATTTATTTATTTATCAATTTGCTTCTATGGAACTTTAAAGAAACAATTTCCCATAAAATATAGATATTTAAATCTAAAGGAAAAATACACCAAGCAAAATAACCTTGAAGGACTTCTATAAGACATTTATTTCTTTCTTTTTCTAGACTTTAGATGCTCAAATCCAATGAATTTTACAACAAAAAGCACCATGTAAAAGCAAAAAGCATTTCCTTTTTTTTTTTTCTTTTATTGAACCCATTGCCTTAAGTACTGAGGATTCTTTTATGATTTGTCTTAACGCTGAGGTATTTTAAGGTGCCATGTTGAACCCAGAACACTCAGACCATTACAGCATTACAAGCAAACCTGAAGGAAGGATGTTTTTTTTTTCCCAGAAAAAAAAAATGTGTGGGCTTTAAAAAAAAAAAAAAAAAAAACATATATACTGTATAATGTTTTTTTTTGTTTGTTTGTTTTTTTTTGCAAAAGTGTTTTGCAGTTCCAAGTTGTGCCCAAACACTAAACCCATCAATCATCCAAAGAGCCCTGAGCGAATGTCTATTCCAGAAGCGTCAAGCTTCTCAAATCCAAAAGTACATTCTGAACTTTTCATGTTTCTTTTAAAATGCATGATGTTCATCTTCCTTAGGTTTCCCAGTGATGCAGGTGAAGATTGATATCTCACGCCAGCAGGTGGAGAAGATCTTCGGGCTGGAGGATTACTGGTGTCAATGTGTGGCCTGGAGCACTACAGGAACCCAGAAGAGCCAAAAGGCTTATGTGCGCATCGCATGTGAGTAAACTCTAAATCCAGGGCATAAATTCCAGGGTTTATAATTCAACACGATTGAAAATGGACATGTTTTAATGTGTTCCATCAACTGAGACATGAAATGTCTGGAGTCCAGTTTTGCTTCTTTCGTCTTAAAGATCTAGCCAGTGTAAGCAGTGGATTGTCATCTAAAGTCTGTGGTTGGGGTAAAAGCACAGGCAGTGAGTGGGGCAAACAAGTGAGAGCCAAACGAGGAAGTACTTAAATTACAGGGCAAATGGGAAGTTGGTTGAGCTGAGGCACCAAACAGCTGATTAATACCGTCATTGGTGAAGGAAAAACATGTCTCATGGGCCACTTAGATTACCTAAAGTGTCATTTTTTTTTCACCTAAACACCTGGATAAATCTCTGCAGACCAAATATAGACCAGTGACCGCGGCCTACTGTAGTCACAGACCTCCATGGACCACTCCGGTCACTCAGTCTGAACGCTCACTGGGATTGGCCGGTCCCTAGAGTGAACCCTTTGAACTCCAGGCAGGAGGCGGGACTTCTACCCTGGACGGGATTCCATTTTCTAGCTTCAGTGCAAAAAAAAAAAAAAAACGAAATAAAATGTCAAATACATCAAAAACGAGTCATTTGGGTAAATGTGTCTCTTTCTTTTTTTTTTTTTCTTTTCCACAAACCATTTTCATTTAATGAGCCTCTTGCTCTTGTGGAATTTGGAATTTGTTCCTGACACTCTGTAATAAAAAATTGTTTTAGAATTGCATTTGGCCAATCAGTCTAAGCACTCGAGCCATGTGTTCCCCAAGGCTGATTGATTCAGATGGGTTTGTACGACTTATTTAATGTTTGATTGGGAAGTTTGATCGGAATAAGCCTGCGGCGTGGTAATCCACTAATCTGCGACGGCGCACTCGGTAATTGCCTCGAGAGGCCTCGCCGTTTCCATATCTGTCACCGTGATAATGCGATTAGGCTCCAGAAGAATCACGTGTGGGCCAGTTATCATGTGGCCTCACGCAGCAAAAGGGGGACGCTTCATTCTGCTGTTAATTTCTCACACAATGCAGAGTCGCCGCCAATCCATGGCTGTGTTTGTTGCTACCGAGAGCTCGTCGCAATCAAACCGGATTTGTCACGCGTCTCAGTGTGCTATTTCCAAACGTGCCACCAGAACAAAGAGGCTGTCGCTCTCTTCTTCGGCGTCAGATGTGCGGAGTCGAGACGCCGCTTAAGTCGCTCGGGATTTTTATAGCCCCGTTAATCTCATCGTAAACATGCGGCAGGAAGAGAAGCGGAAAAGAAGGGTCCGACCTCAATCGACTTCTGCCTGTCAGTTCAGGACTTTTTTTTTCGTCGTCCACCGTGTCGGCCCGAACCGTTAAATCCGTTTTAATTAAAGGGAATGAGGTGGAGCTCTCGTCAGCGATGCCTTGATTGTTCTGGACAGGCGTGCAGAATGACTGGCAGTGATGTCTTCACACAATAACTCCTTAACCTCTTCCCTTATACTCTGATATTTATTCCACCAAGCGCCATGGGTAGCTCTGTCAGTGATGAACATTTATGAACATTTATGCAGAAATTGTTTTGAAAAGCTTCTGTGCGACAACTCGAACTCTGAATATCGGCTGTAACACGATTTGGAGCATCGAATTCAATCTGAATCCCATCAACATTTGTGTCGGTAGCCTGTGGATATAGGATGCATGTGATGGTGTGTGCGTGTGTGTGTGTGTGTGTGTGTCCCTTGTATGTGTATGAAAAAAATGTACACTGTGTGTGAAACTGCTATGGAGAGATAATGCAATTGCCCTTGGCCCAGGGGCTACAGCACTCCACAAACGCATCCAAGCAGCTCTATATAAGCTCTAGGGCCTTTGTGTGGCTCCATCTCATACAGGTGGATCATGTTAAGCTCATAACAAACAAACAAACAAACAAACAAAAACGACGGCTGTAGACATGCCTGTCGACGCCTACACCATAAATGTCCTGGAGAAACCTTTGCCTCGCTGTCGTAACTACACTCGCCGTACGTCTTGTTGCTTTCGGAGGACATGTTCAAGGCTGTCCTGGTACTGTAACTGTTAAAAGATAAAGCATCAAAAGCTAACACTTGTTGATATTCAGTCACGCTATCCGCTTATCTAGACAATTTTCTTGCTCTTGCTCGACAGACCTGAGGAAAAACTTCGAGGAGGAACCACTGGGCAAAGAGGTGGCACTTGACCAGGAAGTGCTCCTGCACTGCCATCCACCAGAGGGCGTCCCGCCCGCCGAGGTGAGAGCATCTCGTTTATTGATGAAGCCATCTGCTAATTATGCCGCTCGTTTGATTTAGCCTCTCGTCCGTATCTCCACACGAGAGGTTCGGCTCTTCCTTTTTTTTTTTTTTTTTTTGGCACATCCATTAGTTCCATTAATAATGTAGGCAGTTTTGCAGAGGGCACAGGACCGGACCAGACTGCGTCCAGCTGCTTCCGTTCACGCTGCTCAACCGAGCGGCTTAATAACAACAGCAGCTACCACAGACGTTTGCCGCATGAAATATTCAGCTCCAAGCTGACTCTGTTCTGCCTGCCAACGTGTCCCTCAACCAGACTCAATACTCAATATTTCAGTTCAGGACTTTCTTTTTATTTATTTATTTTTTTCAGAGAAATTGAGTGTGCTAATCCTCTGTCCTGTTCCTCAATGACAAAATTAAACTCTTGTCTTGTCAAAGGGACATCAAACAGACACTGTGTGTGTGGGTGGATGTGTGTTTCTCCAGGTGGAATGGCAGAGGAACGACGAGTTGATCGACCCCAAGTCTGACCCCAATTTCTTCATCACAGTGGACCATAATCTCATCATCAAACAAGCTCGGCTGGCCGACACAGGCAACTACACCTGCGTGGCCAAGAACATTGTGGCGCGACGCAAAAGCTCCTCAGCTGCCGTGATTGTCTACGGTATGTCTTTTCTTCAGCTCCTCCACTCCACGCCTTTCATCTGGTCCACACACACACACACACACTCCGGAGATAGGGTCCGACCTCGAGAGGCAAGAGTAAATCACTCCAATCTTGGGTGATAGACAACTTGGTCTTGAGCGCAGAAAGAGGAGAGAAAAAAAAAAGCTTAAAATTGGCAAAAAAAAAAAACATTTAGCGCTAATCTCCTCATGCTAACTATAGCCGAACCAGCAAAATAAGTGGCTACGCTAAACTAATAACCTTTCAATGTTGGCTTACTTTAGTCAGACCTGGAATCTCACTCGTGACAAAAGTTTTTTTTATTTATTTAGTACAACTTCTCACTCACTAAGTTCTGATAGCTAGCTAGAAAACGTTGTAGCGACATACTGTAAAGGAGCCACAACTTCCGCTCCTCAAGAGTGACAAAACTAGAAAGATGGTACGCGTACACACTTAAAATATACAGTATACACATTTACAGAATAGCGTAATAGTTAAAAAGTGTTAGAAGATGCTAAAAGGTAGCTGATTTGACTCCGGTTTAAAACCGAATGTTTTATTGCGTACAGGTTGTTTAGCTTTGTGTATCTGGGTGCATATTTTGTTTAAGAAGCCATATAAAGAGTGAATGTCATATTCATGTATGAGAGAGAGACTCGATGCGGTTAGTAAACTAGCTAAGTAGCTAAGTAGCTTTAAAATATGTTCGATCACACATTCGGCTGCTCTGATATTAGCAAAAACGCACAACAACGTCTAGCCGGATGAAGCCCGATGTCACCAGCTCTAACACAGCTCAGATAACGGATTGCCCATAGAAGCTAGCTGACCTTTATTATTATTCACAGCCTTAGCTCATTTCTTACAGCAGGCAGAAGTCCCAGGACCCCTCGGACTAAAGCTAGCATATATTAAAGGCACGTAATGGGCTCGGCTAATCAGGGAACGGTCAGTCAGTCAGTCACACAAAAAAGAAATCGAGTCCCATGGGAAAAAGTTTAGCCTTTATGTTTTTTTTTGTTTTTTTTTAATGTAACTGCCGCTTAGCAACCGAGCTATCAGACTTAATGAGGCGGACAGGACAGTAACACCATGATTAAATACTAAAGAAGTCATTTATAAGGAGAAAGGAAAAGAAGGTTTGATTATTTTCTATTTTTTGCATCATTATTCTGAGTTTGCAAGTCAGTTTGTCTCCATTGTAAAAAAAAAAGAAAAATTAATAATTTATTACGGGCAACGAATATCTTTAGAAGTGATCATGTTGTTATTTATTTATTTATTTATTTATTTTCTCTCTCACCGGATTAAGACTTTGGTTTACTGGTGAAAAGCGTAGCCCGAGTTCTCGTTCATTGGCTGTGGTGTTATAAAGTCTGTTATTACAGCTTCGGGGGAAAAAAAAAAGGAGTAGAGATGCATTTTAACGAAGCCATTTTGACTTTGACGCTGCTCGACTGTGCGCTAAGAGGTAATCAGGGCCCTCGCACCAACCACCGCCACGCAATTTCCCTCTCAGCGGTGGGCAATCACTGGCACTAGAGAGGCTCCGGAAGTGATTCAGCCTGTGAATTAGGAGCCCTCAGCAGCCTGACTGGTGATCAGGGCTCGCTGACAACAAATCAGCCCCGAACTGAAGAAATCAGATTTCCTTTGAGCTCAGAGAGTGAAGCAGAATGGAGACGTGGAGCTTGATTAAAAACACAGTGTGAACTTTGGACCGGGAATCGTCACACAATCCTCCAGGCTTACGCCGTTCTCCAAAGTAACGTATCGATAGCCCGGACCGCGCGAGGGGCAGCGCGAGCCATGGCTAGCTTGTGGAAATGAAAGCGGTGTTAAAACGGGAGTGTTTTGAATCGAGTAATCAGTATGTGGTTCAGCCAGGGAGGCGCCTTTTAAAGAAGCTGATTGATTACAGCTGTTGTAGCTTGACAAGGGCAACAGAGCGATAGGATGTGCTTTAATTTTCACAGCACTGCCATTTTGTTGGGAAAATAAGAAAATAAATAAATAAATAAATAAAAATTCCACCAATTGCCTTTACTTAAGAATGCAGCCTAGCTTTAGCATAAGTGTTAGTATCGCTTTAGCATTAGCCTACTTCATTATCTCAGCTGTTTGTAAATCACAAACTATAAATCCTCCCGAAGTCAGTAGAAACGACACTTTACAGAAACGACAGGATGGGTTTAAGAGAAGATAACGTCTTGCCCAAGGGTGGCAGCAGAGGGCTCCAAAAAAATGACAAACTGCTCCTTTAATCATTCTGATCCAAAATATTAGTAACACTCGCTCCTTGTTTGCTTATTTTCCATCACCTTTGTTCACCATCGTTAATCAAAAGTTACTGTTGATGAATGCTGCACATTTGCGTCGAATGTATAGTGAATTTTACTTTTTTTTTTATTTTAAAAACGACAGGGTGGTGTGATGAAGAGGAGGAGGGGAGTGGGGTTACCGTTACTGGTATCAGATAACTGGTGTCTTTCTCTTGTCCCATAGCTATTTGATAACAACCTACTTCAAGCTAGTTCACTGTTAATCATTTAATGTCCGGCAGCTACAAACAGTCCTTACTTCATCTCACACTCTTTTTTCCTTTATTATTTAATAAGTGAGAAATTACTCAGCTTGTACTGGTAGCGAGAATCCTCCACCTTTCTGCAGACAATCTTATGCTTCTGGAGACTCCTTCCTTATTCTTATAGCGTTTACATAGTCTGACTGCAATTTTACTGCCAACACCAAATCAACTGGGAGATCTCTCTCTCGCTATCTCATGCAGAAATCTGGCAACCGTCAGGAACATATAAGTTACGCCAAACTGTTTATTCTAATAAATTCTTTCGCTGAGCCTTAGAACGAGACAAGTCCCGGTCAAAGTGTTCCGAGAACGCACACAATGTTTCTGGAAAAAACTTTATAATGAGGACGAGAGAAAGGCGAAGGCTTTATATATTTGTGTAGAAAAAGTTTGTTCTGTCATCTATAATGCACAACACATGTTGGTGCAATGGGAATGAAGTATCAGTAAAATAAATAAAGCATGAGCTTCGGCGTTAATACACCTAACAGCGATGAATTCTTCATTCTGATTGATCGAGGGGCTTCTAGAACAGCAAGAGATAGAAAGCGTCGTTGCTTTGGTATGTTGAGGAAGAACCGTAAGAAACACCGAGTTATTTAAAAAAAGGAGCTCGAAATAAAATAGAATGGAGATTGTTTTTTCTGTCCGCAGAGATGTGCGTGTTAGTAATTTGTCCTTAAAATATTGACGTCTCCGATAAACACTGCTAGACACAATGACACACAGACACACACACACACACACACACACACACACACACACACACACACACACACACACACACACAACATTACTGATTAATGAAGGAAAGAGGGACTGGTTTGTGTACGAGCTGCTGTAAGTAAGTAAGGCAGGGTTGAAGGTGTCGCTCGTCGGGTCTCCCTGACTTGCTGTGTTGGTTTCTTTGGTGGGCGAGCAGTGAACGGCGGGTGGTCCACATGGGCCACGTGGTCGGCGTGCAGCGCCGTGTGCGGCCGCGGCTGGCAGAAGAGGAGCCGGAGCTGCACTAACCCCGCCCCCCTGAACGGAGGCTCCGCCTGCGAGGGCCAGAGCGTCCAGACGAGCGCCTGCACGGCCACCTGTCCAGGTAAATGCCATTCGTGGTCGCTTCCTAGTGCGCCGAGTGGCAACAATGCCGAACCAAAAAAAAAACAGCTTAGACTAGCATAACTGGATTAACGAGGATAAATTAAGCTAATCTGCCGTCAGTAACATGCTAATCTGGTCTAAGCTGGGTTTTTTTGTGTAGTGGTGGAAGTGTGTGCCACAATTCTCTTTGCATTGTGCCTCACTGTGCCTCACTGTGCCTCTGACTTGTCATTCAGCTTCCCCGCCGCTACATCGTCCTGTCATCCAAGCTCTTTCCTTTCATTGCCAGATCACCGACTCGCCTAACGGAAACTTAAGCGAAAGCTTAGCACATCACTCACACCGAGCTCGAAAGACGAACAACTGACAGCAAGCAGCATCAGTTTCAGTCCTGCTTTACCGGCTTTAAAGACACTTCTATGAAGGCTATATTATGTTATTATAACACCTATATAACATGCTAGACATGCTCACATTCATAGTGCAGTGTAATTCTTTATTATTTACACAATGCTTATTATTACACCTTATAATGTCTGGGACACATTTTAATGCTAACATGCGTCAGGCATAACCTGTTATAACGCATTCATTACACATGACATACTGCAATATCATAATTCTACAGTTTTCTTCATTTTATTGGACAGGTTTTGGGACCGGTCTTGAGAATTGTGTTATAGCTGATGTTATAATGAGTTCACACCTCATATCGCATACGGTTACCCTTCCTAATGCTTTTTTTAATCGAGTGGCTTAAATGGGCTCGTAGTTCCTCGTGACTCGATCGTTAAACGTGGCCTTCATAGAAAGTGTGCTGAAAAGTTTTAACTAAACAAAAACAAAAGTACGGTAATCAAATTTCCAGCCAGGACGTCGCTCTCTGACACTTTGCTAGATTACGCGACTTTTACCTTCTGTAAAAAGGTCCGGAAAAATTACCTCAGGTAATACTAATCCCGTCCGAATCGACCCGCTGTAAATATGTACGCTAAAATTCCGCCATTTCCTGTTTAAAAGTAGTTTTTGGCGCGTTTTGCAAGCATGGAGGCACTTGAAACAGGAAGCAACGTCATACGCACACGACGACAAGGAGGTTACTGTGGTGCGTAATGCGAGTTACCCCTCCCACTTCTGCTAGTTTTACTGAGATGTCTTGTCCCGTGTGAATTGGCCAATTAATATTACAGACGTCCTGAGGTAAAATTGCATCACTCCACGTCCCCACGTAAAACTAGTCCCGTCCGAATAGAGCTTAAGTTAGTTTATGGCCAAAAGTGACATCACTGTAAACTTTATTAGAGATACAGATCATCACATTGAGCCTCCCAGCCACCAGGGGGCACTGTATGAAAGCATTGCTTAAAATAAATAAATAACTTTAAACCATATAAATAAAATAGCTTTGGATATAAAATGAATAAATGAATATAAAATGCACATACATTTAAATTTAAATAGGAAACACTGACGTGAGTAAGCATCAGGAGGCGGAGTCTGTGATTGATACCGAACCAAGCTGAGGTCAAAATAAATAAATAAATAAATAAATAAAATCTTCAGTTTATCAGCTAGTCAAATATAAAATGGCTGGCATAATAACGGTAAAGTATTTTAAAGAGAATCTGTAGATGAAGCGAACTCCGAAAGCAGATACGGAACACGTCCTGGCGGATGGAGCGGTCTTACCGGCTAGTCGAATTTTCAGCATGTTGGCAGTCGCTTGGCCTGGTGTGTGTGTGCTGTTTATTATTCATGGCTAAATCCTCCTGCTTTTTATTTGCTGTGCGTGCTTTGCTGTTGCCACACGTACACTCAGTGCTTCAGCCAGAGTTGGGGATATATACGGCCAAGCTGCTCGCTTGTGCATTCATGAGCATTAGTGTGCGATTTCACACAGTGTGTTTCTACTAACACACGCACACAAACACACACACACACACACACACACACACACACACACACATACACACCGAAGCCTGACTGGTTCCCCTCGGTTTTTATCGATCGTATGCAGTTTGAGATGGAGGTGCTGATGCTTTGCTTCCACAATGATGTCGGAGACACGACCCACTCCTGGCAGCGCGGTTCATCTCTAAAACAGCATTATGGGAG
>NC_062532.1:322500-357500 GCF_022655615.1 Tachysurus fulvidraco | reverse complement strand
GTAGGAGGTGTGGCTTTTTGCTTCATTCTCAGAGCAGGAGGCGTGGCTTTTTGCTTCAGTCTCAGAGCAGGAGGCGTGGCTTTTTGCTTCATTCTCAGAGTGGCCTTCAGAATTACACAGTTTTGCATTTTGAATCTGCTCTTGATCAGATCCTGTGTAGTGAAGCACATTGGAAAACAAACAAGAAGCAAATAAAATTCAGCATAGAAAAATTTCAGCACAGAACAAGTTGAACTCCCTCTCACCTCTTTCTTTTCCCTCCTTTTTTTTTTAATCTTTTTATTTTTTTGCTTTCCATAGTTTCTCATTTGGCCTTCCCACTCAATGCATCATCTTTGTTTTCTGTTTTTTGTTTTTTTTTCACACTGGGTTTTTGACTCTGCATAGCTTCACATGCAACACGCACGCTCAGCACAGATGTGTATGCTGTGTGCAGCAGCTCGACCAAAATAGATCAAATGGTAAAATATTGCTATTTCTTGCGTGCCTGCGTTTGTGTGAAGAAGCGTGGATCTGTTCAAGATTCTGTACAAGGAAGCGGGGTCTTTTTTCAGAAACGTTTCAGTGCCTGCATCTACTGCACTACTTTTCATTACCCTGACTGCAAACGGAGGGAAATGGAATAACGGATTAGAGACTTTTTTTTTTTTTTTTATCTTCACCTGTGATGAGTCTGGAGGGGGACAAACGGTTCTGCTTGGTGGAAGAGGGAGGCAGGGATTAGCATTAATGTTCATTACACTACCTATGAAGTGTCCCTAGATAGTATTTACTGGGATAGGCTCCATATGTAGTGTTTAGTGAGTTGACAATAGGCTCACCATGTAGTGTGTCTGGGAGGGGTTAGTGAGAGAAATGGACAGTAGGATATCTCTGTATTGTCCCTATTTAGTGTATTATCCAATAAGCTCTCTATGTAGTGTCAAACTGCAGTGTTTACTGAGTAAAGTGGACAATAGATTGTCTATGTAGAGTCCCTATGTAGTGTTAAGTGGGTGTAGTGTGCAATAGGCTCTCTATGGAGTGTTCCCAGATAGAATTTAATAAGTCTAATGGACTCTCTGTCTAGTGTCCCTATTTAGTCTTTAGTGAGGGTAGTATTGTACTCTTACAGAGGCCACACCCCTTCACTGAATCTGACCGGTAGAGAGGCCATGCCCCCTTCACTAGGTCTGACAGGCATAGAGTCCACTGCCCTTCATTTGGTCTGAAAGGCAGAGACAACACCCGCATCATTGGGGAGGACAGGCACATAGGCCAGGCCCTTTTACTGGGTCTTACATATGCAGAGGCCACGCCCCTTTTACTTGGTCTGACATGCACAGAGGCCATGTCCCTTTTACTGGGCCTGACAAGCAGAGAGGCCATTCCCCAGCATTGGGTCTGACATGCACAGAGGCCACACCCCCTTCATAGGGTCTAATAGGCACAGAGGCCACACCCCCTTCATTGGGTCTAATAGGCACAGAGACCACACCCCCTTCAGAGGGTCTAATAGGCACAGAGGCCACACCCCCTTCATTGGGTCTAATAGGCACAGAGGCCGCATCCCTTCATTGTGTCTGACATGCATAGAGGCCACACCCCCTTCATTGGGTCTAATAGGCACAGAGGCCGCATCCCTTCATTGGGTCTGACATGCACAGAGGCCACACCCCCTTCATAGGGTCTAATAGGCACAGAGGCCACACCCCCTTCATTGGTTCTAATAGGCACAGAGGCCGCATCCCTTCATTGGTTCTAATAGGCACAGAGGCCACACCCCCTTCATTGGTTCTAATAGGCACAGAGGCCACACCCCCTTCATTGGTTCTAATAGGCACAGAGGCCACACCCCCTTCATTGGGTCTGATGGTTGCAGAGGCTACGCTTGCTTCACTCAATCCAACAGAAATAACCACTCCAAAAGATCAAATTCCAAACAATAAACCTCATGTTTTCTCGATTCCTGTTATGAATCAGTTATCAGAGTTATGTTGTTAAAAAATTAGGACCGTTTCAGCGATTTGTGAAAAGTTTATTCTCCGATTTTTTTTTTTCGTCCTGGGAAGGACATGATGGCCGGAGGTGGCTCTGTGATTTTTGATTTGTAATAGCCCCCCTGCCGTCCTGCTACAGAGCAGCAGGGACGCCCTTCCACTTTGTCCTTGATGACATGACGATCAGACCTGCTGCTGTGTTATTGAGTCTCTCTCTCTCTCTCACACACACACACACACACACACACACACACACACACACACACACACACACACACACACACACACACTATTCCTTCCCCCACTAGCACCGAACAATTGGAACCTTGCAGCATTTACCTTAATGTTGTCCAGAGAAAAGCCGTTGAGGTCAGCAGGCCATCACAAGCACTATTTTTCTGTTTCAGAAATGCCAGAATTTTACCAAGTGCGATTTTACCGCTTTTTACCTTTCAGTCTCTCTTGATTTGGACGTTTGACATGTGTACAAGTGCCAGTCTGCATGTAGCTCTTAAAGAACAGGAAATTAAATGGCTGCTCCGGGAGCTAAAAGAGTGCTCATGCAGAGCATCCAAACTGGAGTGAAGTAAACAACCGTTTACAATAAAAAGCTGACTTTTCCATCAAGGGCCCCAGGATGGCTAAAAATAAATTCTTTATCTGACTGTTAATGGAGAAAAAAAAAAAAAACAGGTATTAGCTCTCACAAATACCTACATGGCATTTCTATGGTTGTCAATCAAAGTGATGTGAGCCAATCACAGATGTCAGATATATTTCACCACGTGTTAGCATTGTCATGGTTTATATCATTTGCATATCATGAATTATTGTGATGATTTGTATATCACAAAGAACAACGGAATAGAAAAAAGGGGTCTTTTTAGTGAGCAGATTAGAGATTTGTAAGTGGCAAGGCTAAGCTAGTAAGTCATCTAATACTGTACTTAGCATGAGACGGTAACGGTGTTGTTATGGTTACAGTGTAAGATGCTCAAGAGACATTTTGAGAAAGCAGCCTTCCTCCTAAAGAAATCTGAGCATTGTGTGTTGTTGAAATGAGACCGTGGTGTTAATTTTGAAACCAAGACAATAAGGAACCCGAACCTGTGTTTTTGCTAACTTATGCTCAAACTAGCAATGTACGTCATACTCGCCAAAATGTGAGCTGGTTGTTACAGGGCTCTCGAGTTTTAAAGACAGGCAAGCATGACATCGCGAACCCCCCCCCCCCCCCCCAAAAAAAAAAAAAACAATAACAAAAAATAAACAAATAAATAAATAAATAATGGAGGAGTTGTTGTGTTTGGTAAATATCACTGACCGCAGCTTAACCAAATACACAGTATTTGTTTAATTTTCATTTATTAATTTGTTTCTGTGTGTGTGTGTGTGTGTGTGTGTGTGTGAGAGAGAGAGAGAGAGAGAGAGAGAGAGAGAGAGAGAGAGAGAGAGAGAGAGAGAGAGAGAGAGAGATTATGACTCCTTTATTATTTATAATGTTGCTCCCATATAAAACAGTTCGACTCAAGCCCAGACATTTTTAGGGTCATGATTGGGGACAATGTCCCGTCCAGAGACAAGCTGTTTCATGTTGAGGTTTTGTTCAAACCGACCATCGAAAATACCCTCGCTAATGAATATGTTTTTTTATTGGTTGTTGCGTTAAAGCTTACTCAGATAGTGCTATTCTCTGATTGGCTATTGTGTAGCCTCTTTGTTTTTTGCCTGATAAGTGTCACACTCAACACGTGACACTTGACAACCCTGTTGTTCTAAACACTGTGCTATTGTGAAACGGGTAAAAGATCTGTTGGATTTGTTAAATTAAGATACAATGGAAAAACTCAACGCTTTATCAATCTCTCCTCCATCTCCTTTCTAGCTTTTTATTTTCACCTCCATTTTAGATTCTCGCCGCAAATGTGAAACCTGAAACGGACGATTAACGCTCGAACGTTCATCTTCATTTTCTCTCTAATTCCCGCTTACATCAGGCCCCTGCGCTTTAATAAGGCACGCACGGCTCTGCTCAATGCCATACAAGGACAATTATGTGATTGGTTCCACTTTCTGTGCCAAATGTAACAGTTTGGATCCTGACCAAAGGCCTCGTCAGCACCACACACACACACACACAAATACACACACACACACCAGCAGTAATAATCTAACAGCCGAATTAAACCCTTGGCACCTTTTTAATTCATTCCCGGCAGGATTGCTGTGACTAAACATCTTTATTGTCCATAAGCGCTACTGATGGACAACTCGCTCGTCTCCTAATGACCCTGACAAACACCGATATGTGTTCTTTAAAACCCGTTATTCAGCTGAGCCATGACCTTTGGGCTGTAGTGTCGGTGTGTTCGGTCGGAGCCGTTCAGTAAATAAGCTGTCGTGTGTGTAGGGATGGATTAATGAGGGGGGTCAGTACGAGTCGCGTGTTTTCGGTAGGCTTCTGTTACTATTATTAAATAAAATAAATAAATAATATCGCAGTACCCCCAGGAGAGCTCATTAGCCTTGTGGTAACCTTCCTGAGGCCGCTCATGCCCTGTATCGCTCCATCCTCCTGGACGCCATATAACGAGAACGAAACCTTGGGAAGAAATAGGAAATTTCAAGAGTTTCATTACACACACACACACACATACACACACACACACACACACAAACAAAACAAACAAGCAGCATGTTTTCCACAAACCATTTTTCCTGCCCGTTTTAATTTATTGATTCCCATAATACCAGCTTGTAAGGGCATTTTAAACCTACCTGTAGGTCATATAGGAGCTGCTTAGTTGTAATGGGGCGGTCATAAGCCATATAATTTGTGTGTGTGTGTGTGTGTTGGATATAGGTTGTGCAAACCACATTGTCCTAGTCACAGAGACAAGCAGGCAGACTGAGTGAGAGAAAAATGTTTGCGTGCACATGTTGTGTGTGTGTGTGTGTGTATGTGTGTGTAGAGCTAAATCAGCTCAGGCACAGACCTGTAATAACCACTTATATTCCATACTGCCTGTAATGCTTTTATGATTCAGTAATGCTATTTTCTATTTATTTTGTGTGTGTGTGTGTGTGTGTGTGTGTGTGTGTGTGTGTGTGTGTGTGTGTGTGTGTGTGGGTGGGTGTATTAGTGGACGGAGGATGGACCGAGTGGAGTAAGTGGTCAGCGTGCGGGGCCGACTGCACCATGTGGAGGAGTAGGGAATGTACACAGCCTGCACCGGGTACAGGAGGCAAAGCGTGTCAGGGTCTCGACCTCCAGTCACTAAACTGTACGAGCGAGCAGTGTCCACAGAGTGAGTACACAGCTAACACACACCCACACATATACAATACTAACATATACACACACACACACACACACACAATACACAGATTTACACAAATGCAGTGAATCACAATTGGGAATTTGCTACTTTAACCAAGACTTTTTAAGCTCAGAGTTATGTGTTTTTGGCATATACACACAAGTTCAGTCAGGACCAGGATCGGGGGGGGAATCTCCCATTAACTGTTAACTGGGAAAGTAGCCAGACACCCCCCCCCCCATTTAGAACAGAGCCTGCATCAGTGACAACAGAATGACACTGATTAAGTTAAACACACAGTTCCAAGGAGGAGGTTGCAGCAATGCAGAGGAAACAGCCAAGCAGACAGACTGAAAAAAGCATTTAAATAGGGCGCCCTGTTTGAAATGGACCAATAGCGCGCTTGGGAATCAGATGATGGGCGGGGTTAGAAAATTGACATCAGCCGATAGCCGAGCTTGACTACGCGGCCTGCCTGAACTGACGCCGAACGCTATATTTCTATTAATGCTCATATTCTAATGCGTTACGGATCTGAGTCTAGTTCGGTTGGAATGTGTTTTTATTGGAAAACGACAGAGCAGTAGCAGTAACGTTAATTAATGTCACGGCACATTACACCACCAGAGGGCTGATTATTGTCCCATAACAGCAAACCTCACAAGTGTTTTTTTTTTTTTTTTCACATATGTTATTTATACAAGTCTTAAATCTCTTGGGAAGGTTTATTTATTTATTTATTTATTTATTTATTTATTTATTTATTTATTTTTACGTTTGAGATGCTTTTATCTGCGGAAAACGAACTGATAAAATGAAGTGTGAACAGATTTCTTTCCCAAACAATTATGAAATAATTTATATTTTATTTTGTTATATTTTGGTTTTGTGTGTGTGTGTGTGTGTGTGTGTGTGTGTGTGTCTGTGTGTGTGTGTGTGTTAATAATTGATGAAATCAGCTGTTAATTTCTGGACTGCAGTGTGAACAGATCTGATTATATATCTGATGGAGTTTCTCTTCCCCGGCGGATCGTATCTAATGTCGCTCGTCTCGTCTGCATGATTGACTTCCTCCACCGTCCACTCATCTCATCTCATTTCCTTTCCTCTTCCTCCATTGACCTTTTCTATTTGGTCCCAGTTCTTATTTCTTTTCTTTCATTTTTTCTGCTTCCCTTCCCTTCCTTTTGTTTACTGCCTGACCTTTTCCCCTCTTCTTCCTTCTTCCCATCCTTTCCCTCCCCCCCCCCTAATTTCCCTTTCTGCTTTCATGTTCTTCTCCTGATTTACATCGTCATTCCTTTTCTTTCTCTTTTTCCCCAGCAATTACGTTTTTATTTTCACACCCTCCGTTTTTTACCTTGTTTTTCTTCTCTCCTTTTTTTTCCTGTTTGTTTTCCGTTATCTTTCGCCCCATTCTCTCCATTTCCTATTCGCTGTTCTGTCCTTTTTCTTTTTTTTTTCCCTTCTCATCTTTTTCTTCCCTTTTCCCCCTATCTTTACTTTTTCTAATCCTATTTTCTCTTGACCTTTCCCTAACATTTCTTGCCTCTTTTAATCTTTTTTCTCTTTTCCATTCTATTCATTTCTTCTTCCTTTCCCTTTCTCCTTTCTCAGGCTTTTTATGTCATCTACTTTTTTTCTCCTTTCCCTTTTCACTTCCATGTGTTTTCCTACTGATCTCTCCATCATTTGTTTCCTTTTTGATTGTACTGTATCCATTCACTCCTCTTTTTCCTCATTTCTTTAATACTTTTTCCCTTACATATTTCCTCTCCTGTTCTCCTTCCTACCCTCACCATAGGTTTTACCCCCTTTTTCATTTCCCTAAATCTTAAGTAGAATTAAATTAGTTTCCTTATTTGTTCCTGTTCTGCTTCTGACAGCTATGCCTTTTCTTTTTCCTTTCTTTTTTCTTCTATCTTTCCTTTTTTTATTTTTCCGCTCTTTATTTTCTTTTCCTCTTCTACATTTTTCTTCTATCTTTCCTTTTTTTATTCTTCCGCTCTTTATTTTCTTTTCCTCTTCTACTTTTTTCTTCTATCTTTCCTTTTTTTTATTCTTCCGCTCTTTGTTTTCTTTTCCTCTTCTACTTTTTTCTTCTATCTTTCCTTTTTTTATTCTTCCGATCTTCATTTTCTTTTCCTCTTCTACTTTTTTCTTCTATCTTTCCTTTTTTTTTTATTCTTCCACTCTTTATTTTCTTTTCCTCTTCTACTTTTTCTCCGGATACCCCTCCCCTGCTCTCTCCTTTACTACTACGTGCTGTATAACCTGAGTTTTTGGAGCACAGACTCAGGGCAGACGTGTTCTCTGTCTTCTCCTCGGCTGCTTCAGTTTGTCAGCAGGTCATGGCTGAAAACACGCTTCAATTATTTATTGCGTACAGAATTTTGCATAAAATAATGGCCTACATTTTTGCATGCTTAACCACTCTACCATTTTATGCAAACTTGTAAACAGATGGTGCTGAACTCTGTACAGTCCAGCCAGACTCCAGCCGTAACTCTCTACACCCTAATTCCTACTCCCTAATCCCTAGTCCCTACTCCCTAATCCCTACTCCCTAATTCCTACTCCCTAATCCCTACTCCCTATTTACTAATCCATACTCCTTAATCCCTACTCCCTAATCCCTACTCCCCACTCCCTAATCCCTACTCCCTAATTCCTACTCCCTACTTCCTAATCCCTACTCCCTATTCCCTAATCCCCACTCCCTACTCCCTAATCCCTACTCCCTACTTACTAATCCATACTCCCTACTCCCTACTTCCTAATCCATACTCCCTACTCCTTAATCCCTACTCCCCACTCCCTAATTCCTACTCCCTACTTCCTAATCCATACTCCCTACTCTCTAATCCCTACTCCCTAATCCCTACACCCTAATCCCTACTCCCTAATACTTACTATTATACATATTCCACTCCAGTTAGTCGACTGTGTTTGGAAACTATCTCTAAAAAGTTTTTTATATACAGTATAATGCTGATAACCAGAGCTACGTCCAATTTCCATTAAGCAAGTCAGTCTACTTCCTAGTGTCTCTGAGTGATCAGGACAGTACCTTAAACAGAAAAAGAGTGAAAGAAATAAAAAGAGCGTTTGCGTAGACTCTGTTTCATGGATGAAAGGAGATGTGATGAGAGCTTTCTGTTTTTTCCCAAAGTAGAGTTCATACCTGAATCCTCCACGGTGGTTTGAGGTGATAGCGAAAGAATGGAAATCAGATGTTTTGTATTCATCTGTTTCTTGGTCGAGGTGCCAGTCAGAACGCTCACCAACATGTCGCCAGAGCAAGCGCATATATTCTCAAATATATATGTTCTGTGGATTCTCCAGCAAAACCGATTAGTATTGGTAGGCGCTAGGGTGGAGATTATTACGTTACTATGACAAAAAAGCAAGTCACGTTTGGTACAAAACCACCAAAACAACAAACAAAGTGAACAGAGAAAGGGATGAAGACTGAAATAAGATTTGCAGTGACATTAAGGGAAGAGATATCACTAACCCTAGTTTTTACATTAAAAGCATACAGAATCGTCAGGTGTCGATTGTTGTGTATGAGCCTGACTTGGGTTGTCAAAGCCAGAGATAAACCTTAACACATAAGTCATGTCCAGAGACACTGTGCATGACACTATGTCATGAATACGAAGAGGACTCGATTAGACGTTAAACATTTCATTTGAAAGTAACCTCCAACCCAGCGTCCTTTTTTTGTTAAGGTCAGTTCAAACTGTTCGAAATATTTTTATTTGCCTGCAAAAATTTAATTCCGTTTACTCGGTAGCAGTTCATCGATTTCATAAATGCAACACACTACAGTCTTTTCTATACTTTCCATAAAGGTAAAAAAACGATATATGCGGCATTATCTTCATTTTAGATGTCAAAAGGGCTTTGTGGCTCCATACAGTATGGTTTTTTTTTTTTTCTGTGGGAAACGGGTCCGAATGGCTCTTTGAGCGTTTACGGTTGCCGACCCCTGGACTAGACAAAGCAAAACTAAAGACTATTTGGTCGTAGTTGTTGAATTCATATGAATGGGTAACTTATTGGTAAGTTAACTGATTGAAATTCAAGTGTGGTCCTTCTTCCAAACCTCAGCTGTTTCCTAATTCCATTCAGTTTGACACGGAAAACCAAACTGCGGATCCATCCAAAGGGGTATGCTAAAAGATCTATGCAACATGGCAGTTGGACTTTGAAGGATACATACAGCATTTTTATTTTACCCAAATGAAATATATATATATATAAAGCAAGTCCTAAGCTAAATGATATGTGGAACTGTAAAACGTGGCTCTGAGAACTCGGGCTGTTTGGGAGTTGTGCACAGCTTCTACTTTGACAGATCCTTCCACTAACAGCTCTTCTTTGTAAACAGGAGTCAAAAGCTGTTGAATTGTACACAGGAGATGAGGATGTGATGGTACAAGGAACTTTATCACCAGTGGAGAAATTAAAAGACTTTACAAGTTAACTAGGCAGAAGATGCAGATGGTCTTTCTTCTTAACTCCAACATTGCCTTTGTCAGATCTCAGACCAGTTGTAGCAGCAGCTACAACATGAGACAGTGTAGTACTAAAGAGCTGAATATCGGTGGATCTTCCGATCACTAGCTTTAAAAACCTTACCCGGTGTCCCAACGCCTTGGTGCACTAATTATTTATTGACTTGTAGAAACACTACAGTTCTGTAGAGGGAAGGATATTCATCAGTATGAAGTAATCAAGCTCGTGGCGTAGGAGCTGTAGCACATGCTAAACAAGTTACGCTACAGTAGACGCTGGCTAATTCCCTCGATGAGCAATATCCCAGGCCTTGGTGTTTTTGAAGGGGTTAGTTGATGACTTTAGGAATCGAATGTACAGGACTACAAGAATTTAAATATTTCAGCTGAAACTCCCCGTTGTTAAATCGGTGTAACCCATAACGCAATCTCATCTTACAGTCAGTCGAGCATGGAGGCTTAGTGAACACCTATTTTCATTTTGTTTTTCATCTGCTGCAGTCACATAAGACTATAAACACACACACACACACACACATAACCCTGTTTAAATCACATCACACCATCACACAATCGCAAAGTATAGAGCATCGACTGCCGGATTGAATCAATCGTTCTGCGGTGATGTGGCATCCAAGGGCATTAGGCTGCAGCTTTAAGCTAGGCATATATCACCAAGCTATTGTTATTTTAACTCTCTAGATTGCTCAATAGTTCAAGTAAGGAATAAAACTTTTAAGCCGCGTGCTGTTATTGAAAAATAATCAGCGTTTTATTTCTCTTAAACCACAGCGATATTGCATCATGCATTTTACGCCTTCAGGGTTACATGTCATATTTCGGAAAGGAATTTTCTATCAGATATAAATGCTTGTTCCCTCACAAGGGTTAAGTTAACAAGACAAAAAAAAAAATACACAGCTACAAAGAAAAGTGGAAAAGTTATTCCATTTTTTCCGACAGTTACAGGAAACTGTTATAGTATTCCCTGTGGTTGCCATAGTTATAAGATTATCTGTCCCTTCTGACCAATCAGAATAAGGAGTGGTCTTTGGAAATATAACGATATATGCCTCATTCACAGGCACACTGTCAGATTTTGCCTTCCTCTTTAGTGAAGCAGAATGGCAGGACATCGGCTCTGTAATTCTCGTCGCAATCTGTTCCCAGTCAATGATTGTCCATAGACAATAAGCCTGTGATATATCGCAATAAGCAGAAATCCTGCTGCCGCTGGCCTCTCTGCACCACAGCTCCTATTTTTTGGCTATAATTAGCTGCTCGGGGAAACTTTCAGTCAAATAAAGACTGTGGACTCAGCCTGCTCCCAGAGCTCCAAACCTCAAGTGAAGAGAGTGTGAGAGAGAGTGCGAGCGTTCAGCCCAAGAGGATTTGTCATGGGCCACTTCCTGCTATATTCCAGAATAAAAATAAACTAGAGTGCCAGTATGATCTGAAGGTTGCGGTATTAGTCTTCTTCCTCGGAAGGAGCTCAGGGCAGGGAAGAAGACTTGATTGTTTGCTCAAAGCCTTGTTGTAGGGACGCTTCACGTCAGAGAAGCAGTGTCTGCATTTCCCAAGCAGACAGTATGTGTGTGCTTAGTGTTTCTGTCGAGCAGCAGGAATCTTTGGTGCCAACAAAGCATCCTGCTTTTAAACCACTGTGCTGCACGTGAGGCTAATTAATGGGTTGGCTGTTGGCCAAGCGCTGAAATCAAGGCCAGGTGTTGGAGGGCATTAGGCTGGTGATTTGGGGGGGTGAGCTGAATGTGGAAGCCCTTCATTACCACCCTCATTTATGCAACTGCACTAATGAAGACAGTACAAGCAGCCATTTCTGGTGGTCTAGCAGTAATTGCGTATTTGAAATAGCACAGTAACCTTTTAACCTCCTCTTTTTTCTGCCTAATAAGCTTCATGGTGATTTCAGCAGGATGAAGTTTAATTGATTTCCTTGTCCAGAATTGATCCATTAGCTTATTCCAGCCTATGTTTCAGACCACGTGAAAGATTACATTATGCAGAGCCACCAAGGTGGTCAGACGTTTCTCTTGAAGATTTTAATAGCCATATTTCCTCAAACTGAAGAGCTTGCCATTATTCATCTCGACATGAAAGACCAGTGCTAGCCTCAGGGATGAAAAATCTCTACCTCCCCATGACGAATGTTCTCCGATAACGCCCGAGGTAGCCGCTGGTTCGTATTTATCAGAGAGAAAGACTCTTTTTACAAAAGGTCCTTGCTATGATAACTCTCAAGTAGAGGCGCACATGACCCCATTGCAGTCCAACTTGAGTTTGGACCACCATCTTTCAGCAGGACGCCAGGGATCAAAACAAGATCCAAAGGAAAGGTTCTTTCACTCAGTCCTGTAGGTTGGAAAGCCTCTTGGGGAGTGTGTGATAATGCTCTATAGTTGTGAGTGAGGACTTTTACCCCAGTAGTGATGGAGGAAAGTGGCCTCAGTGAAATCTGTAAGAAAGTGCTTCCTAGATCATGGTACCCCTGCTGTTTTTCTTTTTTCCTCCCCTTAAGTGTGAGAATCACAAGGATGCTTCTAGCTGCTTTTTAGTATTTTTTTTTTTTTTGCCTTGTAGTTATCACAGGTTTTCATGGTGGCTTCCAGATAATGGTGCACCAGTAGTATTTACAATATAGAGTAATCAAGTAGGGAACACGATAGTTATTCTGCAGCAACAGATGGCAGATGTTCAACTAATGGCGGGATGTTCAGCTAGATCGTCAGAGCAGGAGGAATCTTAAGAAGGTGAAAAGACTATGAAAACGAGGATATGTGGTTTTATGGTGTGATAAGAAAAGTGTTGATATCAGAAATGAATGAACAAGATGAAGGTTCTGGTATGTTTAGGTGCTAATGGTGATATACCGACATTGTATGGCAGTAGAGGTCCTGTAGATTATGCACTGTGCTACTAACTGGAAGGCTCAATGGAGTTCAAAGCCCTACTATTGCTAAGCTTCATGTGTCATCTGTTCAATCTGCAATTGAGCAAGACCCAGTTGTATCCGGTCTCAAACGTTGGTCGCTTGGGATAAAACCATCATCCTTATTAATAAAATGTTAGGATGAAATGGACACATGGTGGGCTACCCTTGTTTAGTGATGATTCCTCCTTCTACTTGCAAAATTTTCCCTTCAAATCGTGTCCCTTGGCTCGTCTATTGCATCTTCAAAGAAGAGAGTTGCTGTACTGCAAAAAGAATAAAACATTATTCTATTTTATTTTATAGTCTTGAGGCTGAGGCTGAAGTCAAGGGCACTGTTGAGTAATGTTGAAACATCTCTCTCCTTTCGGAGACAAGTATTTTTGTTCACTGGAAACTCCATCATCGCAGATAGCAGATGCATATACTTTTGCATGACTTAATGGATTGTTACCAAGGAGAAAAAGGATGTCTCACTGGCTATCCGCTTCTCCGATCCTGCCAAGTTTCTCAGGGCTGAACAGTGTGCTGCTGAGAGAAAAAAAAAACATTTACTTGCAGGAAAGGTATAATGATATTGACAATGAAGCACGACAGTAGATGTTGTAGAAAGGGATGCTATTACTGAGCCATATATTTTAGACCATACATATATACATTTTTATTCTTCCCTGGTTTACTAAATATATAGTGATATAATTCTAGATTCTGACTTGATTTGACATTTAGGGCCTTTTTACACCCGGTCACTTCATGTGTTGTCTCTGATCCGATAGCTATCTGATTTGTTAAAGCTGTTCCATTTACATCAGGCCATATAAACGCGTCTCGGCGAATCGGATATCGATCCGTTCTTTTTACTCCCACCCAAAATGCTAATATATTTGACCTCATTTCCGGGGTAATTGAAATGGAACACGCTTTGGTGTATGCGGTTGCTACAAAAAAAACAGCACTTACTGTTTTCTGCGTTTTCGCTGGCGGCAGCAGTGCGTTTTAAGACCCAACGAGACGCCTGGGTGAAAGATCGGAGCCAGAACTGGTGGGAAAACATGTTTGTTTCTGGCGTGATGCACGACTCGCGAGTCACCTGTGAGTGACGTACTTCAGTTAGCGCTGACGTATGTGGCTCGAACAGCCACATGCATTTACACCTGTCCAGTTTCATCTGAAATACGTCCCAGACCACCTCCTTAAGGGGTTTGAGCGATCGGATTTATATCCGTCTCGAAACTGTTTCGGAGGGCATTTAGACCTGGTCTTTTTACGATCGGATAGCTATCGGATCACAGAAAATGCATGAAGTGACCAGGTCTATAAAAAAAAAACCCTTAGAGGATCAAAAATCCCATTATTTAAATTTTTCGATCAAGGTGATGGGAGATTCTGGGTGCTATGTTATGCTAAAATTGTAATAGATCTGTTTAGTTTTCCTTGATATTTTCTTGGGGGGCACGGTGGCTTAGTGGTTAGCACGTTCGCCTCACACCTCCAGGGTCGGGGTTCGATTCCCGCCTCCGCCTTGTGTGTGCGGAGTTTGCATGTTCTCCCCGTGCCTCTGGGGTTTCCTCCGGGTATTCTGGTTTCCTCCCCCGGTCGAAAGACATGCATGGTAGGTTGACTAGCATCTCTGGAAAATAGTGTGTGAGTGCCCTGCGATGGGTTGGCACTCCGTCCAGGGTGTATCCTGCCTCGATGCCCGATGACGCCTGAGATAGGCACAGGCTCCTCGTGACCTGAGGTAGTTCGGATAAAGCGGTAGAAAATGAATGAGTGAGTGAGTGAGTGAGTGAGTGAGTGAGAGAGTGATATTTTCTTTGATCATCTGCACTTTATCCTGGTCTGGATATACTGGGGCAGTGAGGTGGTAAGAATACACCCTGGATGGAGCACCAAGTCTATTTCAGGGCACTAAGCACAGAGCCGTTCACAAGGGGCAATTTGGAGTAGCTAGCACAACGTTTTGGGGGTTTTTTTGTTGGTTTTGGGAAGTCAAAGGAAAATAGGGAATCTGGAGAAATCCCAAAGTATACCCTGGGAGAAAATGTGATGCTCAGAGGGACCTTGCAACTGTGAGTAAGTAACAGCTACCACTATATTTACCCCTCATTTATCTGTTGCACCTGGTAATCGATGAACAGAAAAGTGGAAGGTCAAGTTATTTCAGATGGTAGGAATAAAATAATGCAGCTGAGTGTGTCATTAGTGCCATTGTTACACTGCCAAATTGTGCATCAGAGACTAGAATGGTGTTGCTAGCACTTGGGCACAACAATATCGATGTGGAAAAAAACAAGAGTTTTACAACCGAGAAGGTTCCCAAACAGATTTCGGAAAGATTTCCCAAAGATACTTTTGTATCTCAGAGCACAGTAAAATGGCTTACTGTGGGATATCGGCTTATGCGTTTTTTTTGTTTTTTTGTTTTCTAAAAAAGTGAATGCATGAAAGCATTTCTCTTTGTTGGGTTAGAAAAGCATTTGTAAAGAAAGTAAACAAGTGTGTATTTTTGTTCATGACTAATGGCCATACTTCCTCCGCCTTGGGGAAATTCTGGGAAGTGCTGCTGTGTTCACAAATGCTATCGTCTGATGTACCAAAGCTGTCTCCAGAAGATAAAACTGCTTTAGATCTTTCTTTAACCATACAAGAACTTAAGTCTGCTGCTTTTCAAATAGCACTGGGCCGTCCCCCAGGGGTAGATGGGCTTCCTATTGAGTTTTATACAATGTTCTGGTAGACTTGATTTTAATGTGCAAGTGTGCAGCCACTGGTGAGTGTTGAAGACTAGTATTGATTCTGCCTCTGCAAAAGAGAGATTGGTTTGATTTAAAGAACTGGTGACCCGTTGCTCTTGTTGGGTACACTTTATAATTCTTTTCAAAGACTGTTCCCAACAGATATGAAATATAAATTTCTGTCCATTATACACATTGATCAAGCTTGACGGTCAATTCTGCACAATCTGTTTCTGTGTAGAGACATTATGGAACTTTCCAAAATGTCAAATGTGAACTATGGATGCGGCTCGGTACGAAGAAAGAGCCATCGATTCTGTTCACGAGGGGCATCTCTTTGATGCCTTGATGGGGTTTGGGTTTGGGTTTTGTACGAATTTTTCTAGCTGCTTTAAGCAAGAAATAATACATCTTTTTATTTATTTATTTATTGTTATTTTTTTAAGTTTTATCAAAAAGTTAGCGAACAATGTGGTGGACTTGTGCCTCAACACGAAACCGTTACCAACTCAGAGACGATTATATTTTTATCGAGTGTTTTATTCCTTACTGAATCAACACTTTCTGACCAGAATCAGAATCAAAAATTCAGCAGTGCTCCAATATATATGGTGCTCATATCTTAGCATTTCCCAGTTGAGCACTAAACTTGCCAATAGATTTTACTACTTTCACTACATAGGAAAACTGAACCGTGCGAGTGTTTGAGAGGAAAATTGGGCCAATTAATCACTATCCTACTGGCAGCTTCTATAGATCCTGTTCCAGTGGAAGTTCAGGATGGGTAGGATGTGTGGACAGTGTGATATTGCCTACTTTCCTGTTCGGGTTCTCATCAGACGGACGTAGTGAAAAACAACCAGGGCTTTGGGAACTGTAATCCCATACAGGGCTTTCATTCAGTGCAATGCATATACCTGTTCTCGAAGGACGTGATGAAGGAGAGTGAGGAAGTCAATACACTACAACTGGTAGTGATGAACCAGCAGAAAGGATGTGTGTAAGTCTCCTGCAAAAGAAATGTGTTTTTAGTTTGTATAAAAAAGAA
This sequence comes from Tachysurus fulvidraco, assembly GCF_022655615.1. Taxonomy (NCBI): domain Eukaryota; kingdom Metazoa; phylum Chordata; class Actinopteri; order Siluriformes; family Bagridae; genus Tachysurus; species Tachysurus fulvidraco. The sequence continues at coordinate 340,945 of NC_062532.1, read as the reverse complement.
GATCAAGGGGGGGAAACAGATCCAGCTGTGTTCTAGTCATAATAACCGTTTACTTTTTTAGCCATTGCAGACATAACAGTCACATGTGTGAACTCTAGAGTCATAACACGCACATGGATTGTTGCCGCACATCTTAGATTAAGAGAATATCCTAACTCTTTTTTCCCAGAGACCAAAGTTGTGCCTGTTTTTCTTGTGTCCATGTCCAGAATTGAATGTCTTGGTCTTGTCACACTCCACAGTGGTGGTTCAAGTAAATGATGATATCAAACCCATTTACTTTGAAGCCTTTATCTTCCAAAACAGAAGTAAAATCATCTCATACCGAAAGCCAGCTCGTTTTCTAACCAGATTTACGGCACTAATAAATAGTCTTTATTACGCCGATTGCTGATTGTACACCGATGACGTAAACACGACGATGTTAATGAAACCTCGATGTCATGTGTTTCATTAGCGAAGCTCCACTTTATAACATAATGCAGAGAACAGAATTTGGTTTTAGTATGAAAATGATTGAAAGTGTTTATGAGGGTGTTATTTTTGAGTGCTGCATAGTATTTAGAGGAAGAAGCTTGGGGAGATTTAAAACTTAACAGATGATGCAAGATATGCCGAAGGGAACTTAGCAGAGAAATTCTCCTCTCTCTCTTTCTCTCTCTCTCGTTCTCTCTCACGCCTGACTCACTCGTCCAGGTTGTTTCACCTCCAGACACTGCAGGGCCTAGGTCTCCATTATGCTACAGTCTTTGAGCTGTGTGGAGATTACAGCTAGAAGGAGAAACAGCCCAGGCAAGAAGAGTAATATCAGTTCCTATCTGAGCGGAAAAGAGATTCTTGTGTAAAAGAGAAAGGACGAGGACACGTCAAAAAGAGGAGAGGAGCAGCGCTGCTGAATTACGTAGAATCTATCCAATTCTAAAACCTGATTAGCTCTGTCAATTAAAGCGTGATGGACATCCTTTCAATTATCAGGCTGCGCACAAAAAGATCGATGTATCCCAGAGCCGAGTCTATAGTTAGCCTGGAGGAATAGGGCACGTGACACCTGCTGGCTCTGATAAAAACTTGGCCTGCTGATGCTCCGATAAGCTCAAGGAGCTTCCGTTCTGAACAAAGAGAAACTGGAGGGAAAAGCAAGAGAGAGACAGAAAGAGAGAAACCAAAAGGTGTGATACATGGTCCGCTTTGGGAGGACACACATTGAACACAAAGGTGCAACCTGATTTCTCCTGAACAGGAAGTGACCTCCGAGCCTGTTTTGTTTTGACCTGCTAGCATCAGCGATGCTAATTCTATTAGGACCTTTCTATCACTGTCAACAGCGATGAAGCTTTCATGTTGCGAGACACCTACGAAATCAGCTCTAAAGCTCGCCGCCGTGTGTGCAGCCTCGCCGCAGGGCACCGGGTTTTATTTCAGCTTATCCTTCCCCAGCACCTGTAGACTCTCTCTCTCTCTGTTTACGCCTTCGTCATCACTCTCTCACCCCCTATCTCTCTCACACACACTCCGCTCGCAAGTAGAGATCCGGTTGCAGCTCAGCTTGGCTTCTCGTGGACATAACGTGGGAGAGACACACTTCCTGCAGGATGTATAGGTTCATGCTTTTTATTTATTTTCCTCAGAAACTGCACTTGGTTGTTAACCTTATTCTTTTTTTTTTTTTTTTTTCCTATCAGTCTCTAATGCGAATGCACCCGGTAAAAGAGAGAGAGATCGAGTGTCGGGTGTGAAAGAGACACACTCGCTTGTAACATCGCGGGGTTTCTTCTGACAGCTCGATACAGCTTTTGTATTTAATTCCACGACACATGACCTACTTCCGGCTTCAACCAAACAGTCCAATCTGATGCTCACTCACTCACTCACTCACTCACTCATTTTCTACCGCTTATCCGAACTACCTCGGGTCACGGGGAGCCTGTGCCTATCTCAGGCGTCATCGGGCATCGAGGCAGGATACACCCTGGACGGAGTGCCAACCCATCACAGGGTACACACACACTCTCATTCACTCACACACTACGGACAATTTTCCAGAGATGCCAATCAACCTACCATGCATGTCTTTGGACCGGGGGAGGAAACCGGAGTACCCGGAGGAAATCCCCGAGGCACGGGGAGAACATGCAAACTCCACACACACAAGGCGGAGGTGGGAATCGAACCCCAACCATGGAGGTGTGAGGCGAACGTGCTAACCCAATCCGATGCTGAAAGTCGTTTATTCATTTCTTATTTAACGAATTAATATTAACCCTACACACATCCACCACATCCAGGGTCTTTATTTGCATACTAAAATATGATTGGCTAAAACAGAATGTATTACACTTACAATGTATTTATTTTTTTTTTAATGCAGAACACTGTACACTCTTTAAGACTTCTGAGAACTCGGCTGACAAACGAAAGTGATGATATTTATTTAGACTTTACAATCAAGGGTGCAATTAACAACTTGGAACGCGGGTTAATTAGACCGATGCCGGCGTTCAGATCTGCAATTGGCAGCTCTCTTAATTGTGGCGGAGATGCTGCTGTTGTCGTTGTCGTTGTTTTTGTTGTCGATGTTGTTTGGCTGAGATGGTGGGCGAGTTCCGACAGAATCATTTCCTTTGACAACTTCACTGTTGTGGAATCAAAACAAACAAAGCTGTGTGTATGCGAGTTACTCAAACAATACCGCATTCACTGCATCGCCAGAGAGATGTAAAGCGTCTATACACACACACACACACACACACACACACACAATCATTTGTTTAACTGTCTTTCTGAGGACCTTCTGGCTTTTATAAAACTAACACTAACCTTTATCACAGAAACCAAAAATAAACCTAAAAAGAGATCCATCCATCCATTCATCCATCCATCCATTCATCCATCCATCCATTCATCCATCCATCCACTCATCCTACATAGATGTGTTAAATAAATGCTATGAAAAAAGAAAAAAACGGACAAGGACAAAACCCTCAGATATTCCTAACCACATGGCAACAACCAAGCTATAAAAACATGAAAACAAACACACACAGAGTCAGATATACATACTGTAGTCACTAACAAACAAATACAAAGATACACACACACATAACCAGTCTGACACACACAGAGCGACAGATACACACACATATGCAGATACACGGCGATCATGAAGGACACACACTCATGCAGATATACATCGATAATGACACACACACACACACACAACCAGTCTGACACACAGAAAGACAAGTACACATATACTGTACATAGATACACACACGCGTGCAGATACACACCGATAACGACACACATCCACATAACCAGCTGTTTTTCTGCCGTCCGTAATGTTTAAAATACAGAACTGATGAAATCCTTTTATTGGTCTTTAAGGATTTAAATCTTCAATTATCCTTAATTTAGGGTTTGGTATCTAATTTCATTTAATTGGAACACTGGGAGTGAGGAAGTGTGTGTGCTGTTGGGAAAAACGAGTCATAGACTCAGAGCACGACTCTAAACCGCTGACACTTGCTATACGATAAACACACACACACACACACACACACGAGCCGCAGTGCCACAACGACGGCCGTCACAAAATCCCATTTCCCACTGACACCGCTGATTAGGATTGTTTTCCATGTGATCGTCAGTCTCAGCACCGCGGGCCACAGACTCCGCAGAGGCAAAAAAGGCGGTAGATAAATCTGTTTCTATTCTCTCGCCCACTCTCTTTCTGTCTCTCCTCCTTTTGGGAGCGTGTGTGTGTCGTTCAATATCGCAGCCGTAAAAAAATTCAGGAGTGCTGATGTAGCAAGCTGCGAGGTGAGACACGCGGTCCGTTACGGCCGCTCTCCGGAGGAATAAAGCCCCGATACAATCCAAACACGACGCAGACGGAAAGAGCAGAGCTCAGAAAAGAACACGTCAATAACGCTCCGTGTTATAGGTACAAGAGTTTATTCTGAGTGCGCGTGTTAGCATCTGTCTCAGTTTCAATCTGGATACGTGTCCGGAATTCTGATTCATCTGCTGCATTTAAATCGTTTACGCACTTTAGCTGCTCCTCTCTTTCTTTCTCTCCTTCATTCTCTGCCTCCCACTCGACTCGTTCTCTCCCATTACGGGTCACCGTCTCTTTATACCTGCCTGCTCCGCTTCAGATAATAAAGCACTTTTTTTTTGTGTGTTTGTGTTTTCGGAAATGTTCCTGTTTCATCTGGTTTTGTTTAGTTAATAGAAAAAATAAATAAATAAGCGATAAAGTGAAATTAGATCGTAAACACGAAAAAGCTAAACCTTAAATACGGCACGGAGGAAAAGTCTAAATTTAACAGAGATCGTCGTTGGTGATGATTACACCTCTAGGGGGTGTGCGGTTCTAGGAAATTAATCAACAGCATGGAGTTAGAGGTGTTAGAGCTACAGATACAGCTCTGCAGTTGAATCACGTTTCACTAACAGCACCTTAGGAAATATTCTGTTCCTCGTACGCCACCGCGGTTTTGCCAAAGACACCATTTTTTTTTATTAGTCAAAGAACGTCAGCTAGCACTTTGTATCCGTTTAAGGTTACGTCTAATACAATCGAACGTTCGCGAAGCTTCTGATCTGTTGTTTCTCCCCTCTTGAATCAAAGCTCATTTGAAAAATCTAGCCGGTTACCGTGGTATCGCAAAACACATCATCTGTCCTCCCTGTCTCCTCACAGCAACGTCCCGATAATCGATGTTTGTTTGTACGTTTTTCTTTTTTTTTTTAAATAACAACCATTTTTATTTATTCAGTTATTCAGTCGTAGATGTCACCGTAAAAGCTGCCGTTACTATAGAAACAATATCGCATTATCACGAGAACACTCGTGATAAATTATGTATCGCTATAGTTACCGTGTGTGTGTCTGAGTTGTGTTTTTTTTTCTTTTTCGCCAATTCGTATCAGCACAAAAGGCTTTTCACAGAAGAGTATAAAAGCATCCTCAGGTTTGCCTAAATAAAAAAAAATTTAAAAAAAGCCCACTGCTTTATTGAGACAGGGTTTTTCAGCAGCAGCTGGATCACTGCCTTTAAACATGAGCGCTTTCTTTAAACCTCTGATAAAAACCAGGAAGAAGAAGATGATGGTGGTTTTTTCCCCCTTTGCTGTCAAATGCAATATGATGTAACACAAAAGCAAGAAATAGAAAAGTAAAAAAAAAAAAACTGGATGCAGATGGATACGAAGATGATGATGATGATGATGATGATCATCATCATCATCGACTTCAGCTGATAATCAACATGTTGGAATTTAATGCATTTGGAGTCCGAGATGGAAAAAAAAACATTTTTTGTAAGAAGCATCAGTTAATGATGTTGTTAATGACTGTAATTATTTTACTTACACATGCCGGTTTCCAAATATAGTCGACGAGTCGAGACATAATTTGGCGCGTTTGGTTTTTTTCACCAGCTATTGAACGTGAACGCGACTTCCTATAAATATTCTGCTGTTAACCGACTTGGTTAAGCGGTTTCGGAGATATCAGGATGCTGAAAACACGAACAAAACTCATCATAAGTCACAAGGTCCGAATCCTTTATGGAAGCATGGCCGAAGGTAAAAAAAAAGGTCATCTGTGCTGCTGAATGTGGATGGCGCCAGTTTACGCTCGATTAACAAAATTAAAGATTGCACATTGTAGACTGAATAAGTGCTACAGCTAAACGTTAAACAGCGGAACACGAGGCGAAAATATGGTCTGCAGTAAAGTGCTAGTGCTTGTGTTAGATGTGGTTTTAATGCCTCTCTCATTCTGTCTCTCTCTCTCTCTCTTTCTCTGTGGTGTAGCCGTGTCCGGTGCGGAGGACGTAGCCCTCTACGTGGGCATCGTTGCCGTGGCGCTGTGTCTCACTCTTCTCCTGGTGATCCTGGTCCTTGTGTATCGGAGAAAGAAGGAAGGTCTGGACGCGGACGTAGCCGACTCGTCCATCCTCACGACCGGCTTCCAGCCCGTTGGCATCAAACCTGCCATGCCAGGTGTGTGGGCACCGGACCGGTCACAGCGCTGCAGTACGATATCCTTCCTCTCTTATAACCGTCTCTATCTTCATTATCACCATTATTATTATTTTTTTCTTCTTCATTTTTTTATGTTTATTATTATTTTTAACATAGTCTGGTGTCCTTTTTGCCACAGCAGCTAATTAGTACAAAATCACCTCAGATTAAGGCTTTTAAAGGCATTTATCAAATTAGATCACTATAAATATTAGATCACTACACAAAACGGATTATTTAGTATGTAAATAAATCCAAATAAAGGTATCGAGTACATTTCTAAAGATGACCTAAATAGCCTAGTTTAGTAACACTAGCTAGTTCCATTACATAACCATAATCACTGGGTCATTAACAATACACTACTCACTCAATTATTAGCAATGAGAAAGTTTGTGCGAGTCCATCAGCAAACACCTTTGACATCAGCCTCCGTCGTCCCCACCACCACACCACCACCACCCCCCACGGGCCATTTTCCATCCGAGCGCTTTAAGACGCTGGGCGCTCTCTGTCGTGATCTTAATGCCGTGTTCTCTCCTGCTGATTTTCACCTTTAATCTGACGGCAGAGAAATGAAAATAGCAGTGGTGTGGAAAAGGGAAAGGTGCCACCGGCATGCTTAAGTGAGTCGGCTCTTTTCAGGAACACCGTCACTCCACCGCGACGCCGTTCATCGAGAAGGAACCAGATCGGTTTATGTGTTTATCTGTAGAACTCTTACGCCGTACTTTAAACTCATTTCCTGTACAAATGTCTTTCTGTGACTTTCTTTTTGCAATCTCTCCAGACCTGCCAACCCTGAATAATCCCACTGCGTTACTGTGTTACAGGACACACACACACACACACACACACACACAGAAAAAAAACTAATACACTAGACCTCTGCTGTGGTTCAAATGGCCTGCCGAGTGCTCTTCATGGAAAGAAAGGTTTCTCTGTTGATCTGTTAGCTAAGAGGAACACACGTTGATAGACTTCACATGAATGAACTGATTGAAAGCAAGGCCATATCTGTCAACCGGGGAAAATTGAGTTCACCATGCTCACGACACTATTAATGTGAGCTAGAGGAAGGGGCGGGGCTTCCAGAGTCATTGCACATCAAAATGTCATTCATTCCAGATTTATATTCCGATCAGCTCATCATTTTTTTGGGGGTGCGGGTGGGGGTGCTATTTTATAGCTTTTCCTCACAGGCTCTCTCTCTCTTACAGAAAACTCTCACCTGCTCACAATCCAGCCGGATCTGACCACGCCCGGTTACCAGGGTTCTCTGCGTACACGCCACGACCCGTCTCCTAAATTCTCTTTAAGCGATGGGCCGCTGCTGGAGCCTCTGGCTAACGGATCGCACACCATGGCCAACGGCAAAGTGAGCGCCGACAGCGGACACCTCACCAGCCGACTCGCAGCACAGAGCTACTTCAAGACTCTGCCGCGGGATGCCGTCCACACCTCCTACGGCACCTTCAACTTCCTGGGAGGCCGGCTTACCATCCCTAACACGGGTGAGTCACACGGCGGCAAGAAAACTTCCCTTTGCTCACACACACACACACACACACACACACACACACACACACACACACACACACTCGCTTTCTCACTTTCTCTTACACACTATTACACAGCTCCACTTCTCGCACACTCACACCTCTAGTTTGATAACGCGTAAATGAAGCAATGATACTAGCGCAGGAAGTGGGAATAATCCCAAGAGGAAAGAAAATGTGACTGTCCTTTCCGTTCCCTCGGAAACCTGAGCTAAGTCACGTTATTACACCTTGTTTTATTAACATTTTACTTTAATACGAAGTAATTACAGATAGCTGACCTCGAGAATAGCTACCTACTCGGGTAGTTATGTTTACCTCCGAATATCTACACCTCAGTGCAACAGTATTTATTAAGATATTATATTGCAAAGTGTGATACGATGGTGCTGTTATTTGAAAGCTAGCTATTTGTGACGGCTTTTTCCTGTAATGTCTGCTGTCTATTTTAAGTCAGAGGTAGTAATTAAACAGCAGTCATACACCAGTGTCAGTAGAAGACATACTGAGAAGCCTTACAGTATATTACTGCAAGAGAGATGATCAGAGTTGAAAAGAACATGAAGGTTAAACTGTAGTGATTTTACATTGATTGTACGTCAGCGCCGATCAAATTACATGACGGATCACCGAGGCGTCATAGAGCTTAGCTAAACACCGGTCTAGGTAAACAAAAGGCCTGGAAATCGCACTCCGGTTGACATTGTAACGATCGCGTTATGACAATAAAAGCCTTTCATAAAAGCAAAGTGAATCATTTTGCTTCCCTAGACTGAAATTGCTCTAATTAGGTGACATTAGCAAGTCCCGAGATTGTTTAAAAAAAAAAAAAAAACGCCAAGGAAGAGCGTCGCTAAACCGATCGGTGCCTGAATGGTGCCTGTAACCTTATACACTACCAAGGGCGCGAGTGGAGTCTATTTGGGACAATTAGTTTTCTCAATAAGAGAGTGAGCCCTCATCAGTCTGCCACGTTAGGAGTTAGCGTGAGGAGGCACAGGAGAGGAAATGAGGAAGAGATTTCCAATTTCGCTGAGAAATCCATCCTCTTCGACTGCGGAAAAAGATGCAGGAGGCAGCAGAGCAGCAGAACCAGCAGGGGAATAGACTGATCCTAGATCAGGGCGAGAAATGTATATACTGGCCTGGGTTTGGGATATGTTTCACACTACTTTATAAATTTACTGCCTTATTGCCCCAGGCAGCTGGATTCGCTGTAAGCAGACATGGTGGTTTGGCACACGATCCAAAGATGTATGAATCTCATGACTGGAATTTAAACATCAGCCATCGACCTCGGTTTAAGCCAAAGGAGACAGAAATGCTCAGTGGTATCTATGTCAGTGGCCATGGCAGTGAAAGATGGACTCCTACGCACGGGTAGGATGTCAGGGAAGGACCAGGAAGTCCTATGAATGTAAAGAAATTAGTGATGAGGTCTTCAGGCTTTAAAGCCTCTGGGTGGCACAGAACAGAGGAGATTTTCCGTGCATCTTGAGGAGATGTGGTGCAGAACAGGGGGTCGTAATCACTTTCAGCTCTGTTATTGGCTTTTTTTTTTTTTTTGTAGCGTTCAAAATCTTCGTCTTTTTGCGTTTGTGGACCGATTTTAGCTGCACAGAAATTTTTCATGCCATCGTTAAAAACAAAAGTGTTTTCTGGTCAGCAGTCTTGAAACATTTAACGTGTCGATTCGGTGCCATCGCGAACAAACAAAGACAGCCGCCGAAAAAAAACGTTCTAGCAGTGTGAGACATTTTTAATTAAAATCCCACAATCGTTAAAAGCCTTCAGTAAGAGGAAGGTGTTGGATGACACGAAACTCACCTTGCAGTTAATAATACACTAGTACAGGCGTTCATCCAAAAAACACCAAAACACATGATCTGTGTTGCTGCTTTTTTGTAGTCGAGTTTGATTTTTTTTAAAAATTTTTCCACTTTGTGACCATGAATCTGTGTGAATCTCCTCCACAGACTTTCTATTGCCGAAAGCATGGTTATGTTAGACTATTTAACCCTGGTAGCTTCGCTGTGCTTTTCGTCTAGAATGCATTAACACCTTCATTGTTCTCATAAACATTATTGTGTTTTTTAACAGATATCAACGAATGTGTGTGTGTGTGTGTGTGTGTGTGTGTGTGTGTGTGTGTGTGTGTGTGTGTGTGTGTGTGTGTCAGTGCTGTGGGATTTAAATAAAATCTTAAAAAATAATAATAATAAAAAACACTTCTTTGTCCTTGCCTGTCGTTCTTTGGGTGTCTATACATTAATGCAGTGTGTATGAAGGTCACACATCGTCAGTGTGCCTCTGCCTGTGAATGAGACCAACTGCTCCTGCTTCTTTCTGTCTTTGCACTTATTTGCATTAGGGATCAGCCTGCTCATTCCTCCCGAGGCCATCCCCCGAGGCAAGATCTATGAGATTTACCTCACTGTGCAGAGGAAGGACGATGTGAGGTAGGTCTCTCCACACTCACTGCCAGAAAAGTTTCACAGAATAGAAACGAGAGAGGAAGCACAAGGAAGGAGAGAGAGAGAGAGAGAGAGAGAGAGAGAGAGAGAGAGAGAGCCCAAAGGCAGCGCAGAGAGTGATTGAAGTCAGTTTCCTTGCGCTAGATCGTGTGTGTGTGTGTGTGTGTGTGTGTGTGTGTGTGTGGTCAGATGTGTGACTAACACCGGCTTTGGGCTCTGTGTGGTCAGTTCGCCTCGAATAAACGAGAGAAACAATGCAGAAGGAAGTGACTCATGATTTTTTTTAACCTTTTATATATAAATAATGTAGAAGTGTGAATATTTATCTGTCACAATGAGGGAGGACTGGCCTCTGTGCATGTCAGTGAAGGAGGCGTGGCCTCTGTGCATGTTACAGTCAGTGAAGGAGGCGTGGCCTCTGTGCATGTCAGTGAAGGAGGCGTGGCCTCTGTGCATGTTACAGTCAGTGAAGGAGGCGTGGCGTCTGTGCATGTTACAGTCAGTGAAGGAGGCGTGGCCTCTGTGCATGTCAGTGAAGGAGGCGTGGCCTCTGTGCATGTCAGTGAAGGAGGCGTGGCCTCTGTGCATGTTACAGTCAGTGAAGGAGGCGTGGCCTCTGTGCATGTTACAGTCAGTGAAGGAGGCGTGGCCTCTGTGCATGTTACAGTCAGTGAAGGAGGCGTGGCCTCTTTGCATGTTACACTCAGTAAACAAGGTGTGGCCTCTCTACATGTTACTATCAGTAAAGGAGGAGTTTCCTCTGTGCATGTTACTCTCAGTAAAGGAGGCGTGGCCTCTGTGCATATTACTCTCAGTAAAGGAGGAGTGGCCTCTGTGCATGTCAGTAAAGGAGGCGTGGCCTCTGTGAATGTCAGTGAAGAAGGCGTGGCCTCTGTGCATGTTACAGTCAGTGAAGGAGGTGTGGCCTCTTTGCATGTTACACTCAGTAAACAAGGTGTGGCCTCTGCATGTTACTATCAGTAAAGGAGGCGTGGCCTCTGTGCATGTTACTCTACGTAAAGGAGGCGTGGCCTCTGTGCATGTCAGTGAAGGAGGCGTGGCCTCTGTGCATGTCAGTGAAGGAGGCGTGGCCTCTGTACATGTTACAGTCAGTGAAGGAGGTGTGGCCTCTTTGCATGTTACACTCAGTAAACAAGGTGTGGCCTCTCTGCATGTTACTATCAGTAAAGGAGGCGTGGCCTCTGTGCATGTTACTCTATGTAAAGGAGGCGTGGCCTCTGTGCATGTTACTCTATGTAAAGGAGGCGTGGCCTCTGTGCATGTTACTCTCAGTAAAGGAGGCGTGGCCTCTCTTTATGTTGTTCTCAGTAAAGGATATTGTTTCTAATTTCCCGGATGGTTGATGACGTATAAGAGATCCATACTGTAGAGAAAGAGAAACATACTCCTCTATAGTGCAACTCCAAATATGTTACAAACCTCACAGAACAATGCAAGCTATCAGACATGGCCTAGTTTATCATAGTGCTGCATTAATATAACAGGGGGCATAAATCAAAAATAGGAGAAGAGGACAAACAAAAGGAAGATGATGCAATACATTTACAATCACACAACCCAGCGTAATAAAAGCATCAATTTTCAAGCGTCTTTGAAGTGAAACAAAATAGAGAATCTGAATAAATTATAAACATTTCTATTTAAACATAATAGATGTATTCACTGTAAGATGATCAGTTGGAAAGCTGGCTGCACGCCACTTTGGCTCGAGCGCCGACGCTGACCTTTGACACAGTATGTCGAACATGACTCTGGAGTGTAGTCTGACCCTGTGACCCCCTGCTCATGGTTTTACCTCCTCAGACTTCCCCTGGCCGGGTGCCAGACACTGCTGAGTCCGGTGGTGAGCTGCGGCCCTCCGGGCGTCATGCTGACCCGGCCTGTCATCATCAGCATGGAGCACTGCTCCGATTCCTGCACCGATCACTGGGCCATCAGGCTGAAGAAACAAACCTATGAGGGAACCTGGGAGGTGAGTCCATGATAAAGCATTACACTGTGTGACTGTGGGTCCGCATGCAAAATGTCATAGTTAAAGATGGATGAGGTGTTGGAGCTATTAGCCATTAGTTTGACATGAAAACAAACAAATTGTACTGCGGAGGGCCAAAGTCTGCAATTATGTCTTGAGTCAGTGTCGTTTTTGTCTAAATCGGAGTGAAGTTGATTCTTTCGGGTTTATCGGGTTCAAATCTCTAGAACAAGCGGCATTTCTTCAGCTCTACAGCTACGTCCCTTCACACAGGTTCTCACCTCGATCTCAATTGTGTTCTCATCTGCCTAAGAAAAACATACAGAGGCGCTAATCACTGCATCCGTGACTGTCACATTCCTGCGACTAATAGTAGAAAGGACATGCCCTTGAAAGTGGCAAGCATTTGTTGTTGTTTTTTTAATGGTACACTATTGATAACAACAAACAATCCCCATCCATCCATCCATCCTCGTCCCTCCTTCGCTCTCTTTTCCTTACTGAATTGAATCGGAAAGGATTTGAGCTGTATCTCCATCATCGTCTCCTCAAACACGTCACGTAATCCTCCAAAGAGCATTCCCCAGGAAAGAGATTGAAGAAGGAGGGTGAGAGAAAGGATGAAGAAGCAGAACAGGGGGGTGGCAGTGGGAGTGAAGGTCCTCTTTCATGTTCGATATTCTGCATAAATTATTCAGGCCGCCCGGTGTGGCAGCGGCGGGGCGTCTGCAGAATGAATTGGCCTGTCTCTGGCTGAGGTTAGACGAGGACTTTTAATCATCTTTTGGCACAAATATAGCCCAGGTACCCCAGACTCAGGCAGGAAAACGGGGAACTTCGTTCACCGCCGAGCCCTCGCAGGCCGACTTAGAGCAATTAATTTCTCCAGAGAGCATCTGAAGCGACAGGAAGAAAGGCTGAAATATAGTCCCTCGTCGATATCGAACCAACCGAATGGGGACGTTCAAGCAAAAAGAATAAGAGGAAGGGAGGAAAAACTTTCGGATGGGAAAAAAAAATCCGTCTTCATAGCGGGTGGATGTGAAAACGGCTCATGTCGATAGTAATTTTATTGATGAACACAACAGCTCATTTCATCGATCAGCAGGATGTCATTTCCTGGCCAGAGGTCCCGAGATGTGTGTGAGGTTGAATAGATTGAGAAAGCGGGTGTGCTCGTCACCGAAGCTCCCTTTTTACCTTTTGGTCTAATTAAAGCCACTCTGGGACGCCGTAAGATGATTGTATTGGAGGACAGGTTTAAAAGTAGCACGTTTCATCAGGAGATGTAGATTACTCTTCATTCATCTCTTCAAGGCTTTTTGTTATTGCTTGTGAATTATTTTGGCTCTAACACATCATTTCACTCACGAGTCAGGAGCTCGAACCTTAGCCTTAATTAATGCATTTTCACAGCAGTTAAAGCAGAGCGCGTCTAATTGTCTAAGCGGCTAATTGATTAACAAACGGGACCGGGGATAAACGGTGAGGGATTGGGTGCGGTGTTGCCTTGGCGACGTTAACGAGTGAGGTCAGGTCAATCTGCCCTGACCGGGATTGCATCTGTGGAGCTGTCTTTGAGAAACGACGACGCAGCATGCATCTTGTCTTTTTTCTCTCTCTCTCTCTCTCTCTCTCTCTCTCTCTCTCTCTCTCTCTCTCTCTCTCTCTCTCTCTCTCTCTGTCTCTTTCTCTTTCTCTTTTTTTCATTTTAATGGCTGTAATATCAAACAGATAAGGAGGAAATTGCCACAGGAACACGAATCGGATTTATTTGATCTGATGAATTCCAAGGTCTTTCATTTTTCTTCTGCAAAATGCCTCTGCTTCAGAGATGTGTGTGTTTTGTTCGTCTGTGCAGCGAATATCAAACATAATGCGTGTCAAACAGGCCACTAACGAGATGAGTATGAGCACAGGTAATTACAAATTAGCCCAGCGATTCACGTTCATTAATTCGACATGATCAAAATAAGATATTAATTACTCTCGAGAAAAAGCACTACGAATCCGAAACGTTTCTCTACAAGCCCATGTTGACAGCTTCCCTGCCCTGCCCTGCCCTGCCCTGCCCTGCCCTGCCCTGTGTGAACTGTGCTTTCACCCCGTTTCCTTGTGTACTTGTGTTAGGACGTGCTGCTGCTCGGAGAGGAGTTGGTGTCTGAGCCGTTTTACTGCCAGCTGGAGGCTGAGATGTGCCGCATGTTCACCGAGCAGCTCGGACGCTTCGCGTTGGTCGGCGAGTCCCTCAGCATGGCAGCAGAAAAACGCCTCAAACTGCTGCTGTTTGCCCCAGCCTACTGCTCCACGCTCGAATACACCATCCGTGTCTATTGCACTGACGACACACACGACCTCATCCAGGTGAGTATCCCTGACCTTGATTTTAAAATAAAACTATGTGTCTCCCATTAATACGCAGCTTGATACTATAGTTTATTTTACCCCGGAACATATTTTACCCTCAAAAGCAGCAGCCACAATGTTTAGATGCTCACGTAGGTTAGTGGGTGTAGAAATATAACGGCTAGTGATGCCATCATACTCATTTGATAGTATGTTAATATGGAGTGGTCAATTATTGATGGCAATGGAGGGCAAACTGCAGTGAGCGGTGATGGAAGGGTGATGGCGTAGGGTCTGAGTTGTGATTGGTCAATATTTTGATTGAGAAATAGTCGATGTATTAGCGGAACGAGGTTGGTGGTGTGGCTGGTACTTGTTGTGTGTTGAAGGATGAGGGATGTTTGGTGGATATGTTGGCCTAATGAGTAGTGATTAGTTGCGGTGTTGGTGTAATTAAAGGTGATTGAAGCATTAGATGATACTGTGGTGTAGCTGCTGATTGGCTGTAATCAGTAGAAATTGGTGCTCTGGGGTGAAGTGTGGCTGTCGGTTGGTGGGATACCGGTCAACGGTTCATATTTTTGCTTTCCTGTGTGCTGAAGTTTGACTGGTGGATGCATTAGTATTACGATTGATAATCGGTTGCCATGGTGTATTGAGTAATGAACGAGCGCCATGCTCGCATATGGTATCGGTGTCGTAATCAGGATTAGCCGGGAAGGAAAATGAGCGTCGGTTGATTTCGATGGTGTAATGGCTGGTGATCTTGTGATTGTTGCTATTCTTGTGTGATGAATGATGATAGGTTCTGTTCCTCTTCTGTTTTGTTCTCCATTTGCTTGTCATCTGGCTGCTTATGTCTGTATTTCTTTGGCATATTTCCCTTCTCCTTTATTTTTTTCCCTCATGAACGGATCAAGAATAATCAGGAGCTAATGCCAACGCTGGCTCCCTGGAGAAGCACATTTGAGTAGCCTTTAAGATTTCATTTGCACGGTTAATTAGTAAATGAAAAAGAGAAGCCGTGTGGCTGCCGTCCCGAGTCCGCCACAAGAGAGAGAAGCGTAGCGCGTAGTAATCACCACTCCAACCTCAACGCCGCACTGCCAGAGCAGGGAAAAAAAGAAAGAGCGCGTGTCAAACGACATGAGGAGACTTGGAGAAGTTGTGTGATGGGTGGGTGAAGGGAATTCAGGGGAAAGTCGGAGAGAGATGGACGGAAAGAAAGAGAGCCAGAATATCCACGCACATCTTCGAGGACTGTGGACAGTGGCGTTTGGACCCAGAGCCTCGATTAGTCCAAATGAAGAAAGTTTCTCAGGAACACAAGGTCCTCCGAAGCATCATGAGAAACTCCAGCAGCTACTGATCTCCAGCCAAACCGCGTCCTCGGCACCCACACTCGTTATGAACTCATTAGGAGCTCCATAAGGCTGCGAGATGCAAGCTGTTGATGTGTAATGCAAGTGTTTTTCAGCGTATTATATATAGCACCATTAAACACCGGGAAAAAGTGGAACATTAAGTAAATAGGAGTAATATAAAGAAAAGAGAGCAATAATGGACTAGTGCAGCGCCTGACCTTGACAAGCACTAGAGATGTGTGTGTGTGTGTGTGTGTGTGTGTTCATGCTAAGCTCTTTTGTCCTTCTTTTTTCCAGCTACACTCCCAGATGTCTGTGGTAAGCCACATTGGCCTCGTGGGATATGCAGTCTTTTTGGGCTAACGTAGTAATACACAGTAGTGCTCTAGTTCCTTTGAGAATCCGATCTACGCCAGTCGCTGTTTTGTAGAAAACAAGCGCACGCCTAACAGGTGCAGCGAGCTCTTTCTCCAAAATTTACCCCCTCCGGAGTGACTGATTGGCTTCTTGTACAGTCACAGGTATTCATTTATTGTGATTGTCTTTGGACTATTATGCTAATCAGCACTAGTCAGAAGAGCGTGTTGTAGAAATAGGTAGCAGATGATCAAATGCCTGAGACGCATATTTATCTCTGGCGACGTGTTAATCGTATCGTGTTATAGGCTGTAACGATTGCAGAAGACACACACACACACACACACACACACACACACACACACACACACACACACACACACACATCTTACCATAATACCAAATTAACTTTTGCACTGAGCAGGAAATAAGCACCGCCGTTACTGTTCAGCTGAACACTCGCTACCTCGCGCTTCAGGCACATTTCACCCAAAAGGATTGCACCGAGGTGCAGTTTGTTTTCTGCCATATTCCGAAGAGTGCTAAAAGGTGGCAGGCGTACACACACAACAGCTCTAGAGAGATTTCTTATTTATATTTGAAGCATATTTATATATATATATAATATAGTTCTCTCACGGTTGTGATGATTTTTTTAATCCACTTCGGCACAAAATTTATTCCACGCTGTGGAAACGTGTCCAGATTCTTTTTTAAAATCAGACAGCCAGAAGATCCCACTCTCTACCTCCTTCGCTCTGACCGACAGCAGGGCATTAAGGGCGGCTTTTCATCTCCCAATTAAACCCGATTAGAAACAGCATAATTGTGTTTGATCGTTAAGTGTCGTCATGAAACCCAGGAGCCAGCGACATTTCAGTTCACAGGCTCTCAATAAGCGAGTGGCCCTACGGGACCAATTAGATCAATATTTAACACGCAGCTCGCTCTTCTCCAGCGCTGCTGCTGCCGTGCCTGCGGAATGGAATAATATGGAAGGTTATGAGTTCAAATCCCAGTGCAGCCACAGAGACAGAGTCGGACCTGTGCGCTAGACCCTTAACCCTCAGACTGCTTAGACGTCAGCGTTGAGTGGGCCGTGTTGTGACAGCTCTGTGCTCAGGTGGTGGTCCTCCTCTCCTTCGTATGAACAAAAGTGTGGATGTGGCACAGAGTTACTGTTATATATCTTATACTCAGTACTCACTTACACACATCTCCCAGTTTGGACCCATTTACTGTTAGGGAAGAAAAAAAAAGTGATCTGTTATCATCAAGATTAGGAACGATGCCTCGGTGATCGAAAGATTTCCCAGACGAATAATGATTTTTGTCTGAAGTTCTTGTGAATGTAAATCTGTAATGTTGGCCTTTGTGTGCACCCAAAACCACACACACAAACACACACACACACACACACACACACACCCTCTACTCTATTAACAAGTAAACGAGGATTTATTTATTTATTTTTGAGCTATTCAGAATGTAACATTATAGAAGCTGCCATCTTGGAAAACATCTCAACGCAGCTTGATAGCATTCAACCGACCAGAATTTTATTTCACCGATCGACATTACAACCATCGACCGGTGAAGCGAATCGCTCGGATTTTTTTCTCGTTGCGGTGTCACCTGTTATCGAGGAAGCAGGAAAATTGGGTAAGGATCTGAGCGACTTGGACCAGTTCTGATGTTTACAAAAAAATGCCCCTAAGTAGGACACTGACAGGGTCCAGGGTAGAGGTCTTCTCTTGGTCTAAAGAAATCTACTGACCCGAAGTGACCCGAATCACTTTTTACCCGAACCCGACGTGCATATTTTTTTATTTACCCGACCAGAGACAAACCCGAAAAACGTTGACCCGAGTCCGACCCGACCGGTCGGCAATTCTTTTTAACCCGACTGGACCCGAATGTTGCAGACACCGATGCAGCCGTGCACGCACCAGTCAGACAGAAAGTAACCGCTACAGCGTGGATTCAAAATTGATTGACAGGTCTGTTTCAATGAAAATTAGCTTACCGCCAGCAGCACGACGTCGCAAGCGGTATTGGCAAACAGACGAGAGGTTGGAAAAGGACTCGAGTCGATGCACACACACGAGATACAGTGGTTCGGGTCTTCTCGAGTCCGTTCGGTAAAAACACGTTCATTTTAAATTACCCGCTATTATTACACCCGTGAATCTGGGGTCTCGGGTCGGACCTCGGGTTTTCGGATCCAAGTGGACCCGTGAAGACCTCTAGTCCGGGGCTCCCAGGACGTCTACAATATTACAAAATTTTAAGGCTCGTTAGATTCATTTTTTTTTTAAA
>NC_062532.1:205000-320000 GCF_022655615.1 Tachysurus fulvidraco | reverse complement strand
GAGAGACACACACACAGAGAGACACACAGACACACACAGAGACACACACTCACAGAGACACACACTCACAGACACACACAGAGACATAAACAGACACAAACAGAGACACACACACACACACACACACACACACACACACACACACACACCTGTTTCAGCACTGTCAGTAATTGAATAGTTTTTATATGATGCTGGATGAGAATCTTTTTTTATTTCATTTCTGTCATCACATTGAAATGACGCCATATAATCGAAAGCAGGAAAGTTCTAGAAATGTTTCACTCAGGTTCCATTTTTTCTTCCTCATATCTGTTGGAGGAACAAGAGAAGGTTTGTTCACCAGACAGAAGATTTACAGGTGAGTCGGGAGCTGAAGAAAAGTAGGACCTCGAGCCAAATACGAGCGGTCAGAGAATCTCACAGCCAATCATACTTCACGTACATAATACTGAGTAAACTTTGGGAAATCAACACTCACCCGTTAATTGCTAGCGAGCGTCAAACGTTAATCCGTTGCCGCTCTGAAACTCATCTACTTATTAACCTGTTTATTTTCAGTCTTCTTTTTAAAACCAAGAGCCTCTAAAGCTTTCCTGCTTCTCCAGGACAGTTTTTCGTCTTCAGAGATAGCAGGATGGCTAACTTCCTTCTGTCACAGGCGGAAAAGGAAGATTAACTAGACGCGATTCTGTCCTCTGTTCCCGGATGGACGGAGTCTATCAGACGCCGAGGCAAACGGACAGAACAGATGAGGCTGAAAAGTTGGAGAACTGCGTCCGGGCCTCCGATAATCCAGTTATCTGTCTCTCTGAAGCTTAACACACTTCTGACCTCAAGGCGAAAACGCTAAGCTGCTTCTCCATCTTCTCTCGTGGAGTTTCTTCTCACCATTTTTCATCGACCACAACCCCACCCCCCCACCCCTTCCTCCTCTTCATATCTCGTCTCTTAAAGCTACATAAAAAAATATATAGATATTCTAGGAAGCCGATCAGACGGCGGCCTTTACAGCTCGGCGTTAACCGCGACCGCATGACATTTCCTATCAGATAGGCCGCTTTTCATTTCGTGATCAACTCGTCGTCGCGTTCGTCCTTCTCCACATCTGCCGTGTAAATAAACGAGAGATCTTATCTGACCCGCCGACGAAGGTGTCGAGCGCTTTCCGCCCTCACTCGACTAAATAAAGTTTTAGGGACTTCACTGGGTTTCTTTTTTTTTTTTTTTTCCCTCCAGCGCCGTAAATGTGCTGTTGCACAAAGCAATTTGTTAAGAAGACAATGAGGCGTACAGGAGGCCATTACTCTCTCTGTCGAAACCACATGTGGAAAGCAAACACACAAACAGAGAGTGCATATTTTTTATGTTTTGGGCGTGATGCTGTAAAAACAGCAGGCTGAGACTGACAGATTTATGCGCGCTCGTTAATCTGAAGCTCTCCGGACGCTGGCAGGACGTCCGCATTGGTATTCGGGGTGCCAGGGTTTCATAATGGGATAATTGGCAGGCTCTCGGCTCGATCTGCTGATGGGTCAGAATCTGGATCAAAGTCCACGAGCCACCATTTGCAATGCTAATTTCCAGAGAAGAGTAATTGTGCTTAGAAGAGCTCGGTGCTAAACAAGGAGCTTTGGAGCTGCTCTACAGAGCCTTTTGTGTCAGTAAAAGCCACACAGTGAGAGAGATTATATGGCTCTCTACATTCGATTGGCCTCTGCTATTGACTCACGCCACCCCAGACGACTGGAGAGATAACCTCTGGCCTTTAGTCTGCACCACGAGGACACGAGTACAGCTTGAAAGACAGTTGGGGGGGGGGAAGCACTACGGCTTTAATAAGGAATAAATGGTCGGTTCAGAAATGTCTCCGCAAAGGGACACGCTTAAAATTGGCCTCGTTATGTCCCTCATTAGGGAGCGCAGAGACCGGACGATCTTATCTCCATGTTACTCTGTCGCCTGAAAGACTTTGTGGCAGTCAGACGTGACGGACGCGGAGTAGCCGTGCTTTAAATCGATAATTACCAGCTTCCTTACCGGTTGAGCCTGATGCGAGCGGCATAGAAAATTCCTGCACGGATAAGAATTGGAGAAATTCTCCATCATAATTAGACTCGCTCTCCGAATTCAACCCGTGCGCATCGGCGTTCACACAGTAAAGCCTCCACACCATACGGCCACATCCATCTGCCCTTTCAGAGAGCGTTTCTTCCGACACATTAGCTTCATATTCGATGCTCGGGAATCCTGCGAAAAGTGCGCTGCCAGCATGAGCCAGGGATTGGGTGGTGTTCAAGTGCTGCTTCTTCAGACTTTATTTTCATGTCTGTGCACATTAGCTTGTATCTCTCTTTGATATTTGAGTTAGTTCTGTTTTTTCAAAATAAACACAAAGGAGTAGCTTTATATGAAACACGTCCGCTTGACGTTATAGCAGGACTAATATTGAAAAGTGTGCTTGTATGAGACGTGCCTGTGGATCAGATGGTGTTCAGAGGTCACTGGTTCAAACCCCAGCCAGGTCTCCAGGATGTGTTGAAGTTTCAGGAATGAAGAGAATAACAGAACAAGCGTTGAGTTGAAGGTGCAAGGGGCGAACGTCTCGGGTCACGGGGAGCCTGTGCCTATCTCAGGCGTCATTGGGCATCGAGGCAGGATACACCCTGGACGGAGTGCCAACCCATTGCAGGACACACACACACACACACACACACACACACACTCATTCACTCACACACTACAGACAATTTTCCAGAGATGCCAATCAACCTACCATGCATGTCTTTGGACCGGGGCAGGAAACCAGAGGAAACCCCCGAGGCACGGGGAGAACATGCAAACTCCACACACACATGGCGGAGACGGGAATCGAACCCCCAACTCTGGAGGTGTGAGTCGTACGTGCTAACCACTAAGCCACCATGTCCCCCAAGGTGCAAGGCATCAATAAGCTTAATATGTGCTTTAAATGAGGTTAATATCCAGCCATCCAGGTTTTTCCTTCCTTGACCCCACAATCATGGTCATGTTTATCTTTAATAGAATTTGATTTATTTTTTTTTATTCATGCAAATAGTTCATTTCCTGTAAGAGTTTCTCAGGAGGAATCGTGTGCTTTTATTACGAATCCCCTGTCTCAGGGAAGCAGCTCTGGGTGACGTGTCGGACCGTACCTGAAACTCTGCTGTGTCTCTGTAGGAGGTGATGCAGACGGAGGCACAGCTTGGAGGTCGCCTTATCGACGAGCCACACGTTCTCCTGTTTAAAGACAGCTACCATAACCTGCGCCTCTCCATCCATGACCTGCCACAGGCCCAGTGGAGGAGCAAGCTTCTCACCGCCTACCAGGTAGGAATAACATGTGTTTAAAGTGTTTTGGTTCAATGCAACACGTTATCACTAGAGCTACGGACTTTTTTATGATCTCTCTATCTTTAATCAATCCTGGGTTCTGTAATTTGACCACGGTGAGTCAATTAAATCACACACAAGACTGAAATCGTTCTATTTTTTGAGCCGAGTTCTGTAGCCTTGTAGCTTCAGGTAGACCATCTGCAGTAAAAGCTGTACAGAATTCAGAAAACTAGAGTCGCTGAACTGCGCTAAGGGTTTCTTTTTTTTTCCCCTGCAGTATTTTTCGAAGCTCAGATACTTTGCTGTGACAGCATTCCTCTAGGTGACAACCCCTCGTGTATATGAAATAAATACACACACACACACACACACACATGAAAATACTTAAACTCGTAACCTACAGACAGACAAGTTGCTAAATGAAGGAGCTTGATAGATTTCTTGAATGTTCAGAAAGGATGTCAGAACCTGCTGGACGTCTTTGTGTTATATGAGCTTAAAGACCATTAATAGCTCTCCAAAGCATTAGCAGGAACCTTTTTCTTTCTTTCTCTCATTCCATACTGCTGTGTTCTCATCTCGCTGTATCTGAGTCATACCCTCACCCCGCTATTACACTTATTTATCCTTCAAATGGCCCCCAGCTATTGTTTCCATCTCTCTCACTCTCTCTCTCTCACTCACTTTTTTTTACATAGCTCTGCGTGCATGTTCCACTGCCTGAGTTTGATCATTGGCTCTGTGAGCAGGAGTTTAGCAGATTTCCCCACGGGCGGCACGTTTAAAAGGGCTCTTGATACGTCGCTCCAGCCAGCATCAGGTTTTTAATGCTGCGCCGTTCTGCATAGACGAGCTTTCTAATGGGATATTTCTTCGGTTTGGCCTCATTAGGATCGTTTCTGAACGTGCGGCGATGGAGCTCAGCTCCGTTACAGAGCGAGCAGCCGAGCCGCAAATCTCGCTGTAGATGAGATGCGCACAAATACAACAAATGCTACCAGACCAGCGGAATTTAACCGATGATACGAGAGAATGATGGAATGAACGAGGGATTGATAAAGAGAGAGGTAGAGATTGATGGACATAGAAATAAATAGATAATCAGTTACAGGTAGCTAGAGGGATGCATGGATGGATGGACGGATGGACTGACAAATACTTATAGGAGAGTCCTGGCCAAAAGAGGGCTAGATAGAGAGTAAGAGGGAAGGATTGATGGAAGGCTAGACACAGATGGGTGGACAGTCAAATGGACAGATAAATTAACAGATAGACAGACATCCTGCAGACAGCTGGATATATGGATGGATAGGCAAATGGATGTACGGAAGGACACACAGACAGTCAGATGGACAGACAGACTTGTAGATAGACAGATAACAGGTTAGACTGACAGAAAAACAGACAGATGGATGGACAGACAAACAGGCAGCTGTAGAGACGGAGCGCTTAACAGACAGATAGATAGATGCAGAAGAAGAGAGCTAAAGAGACAACCAGCTAGAGAGAGACAGGGATACAAACCGACAGATAGACAGGTGAATAGATGGACAGAGATAGACAGACAGACACAGACAGACAGGTATATTTACACACAGACATCCAGCTTGATAGAGGAACGGAAAGACAGGCTAGACCGAGTGATAGAACGACAAGACGGTAGAGACAGACAGACAGGCAGACGTATGTATATAGAGAGACAAACGGGAAGAAATTGAGACAGACAGACAGACAGAATCATCATAAATGGTGTAATGTGAGTGAGTAGCAGTCAGAGTGAAGAAGAGGAAGATTCACTGCTCACTTTGTGCAGATTTCAGTGCAGGGCAGCTCTTGGCTGTGGAGGGAGTTAAATATAGAGCTGCATGGAAATACTTTCCTCCCGCACTCCTTCTCCTCTAGTCTGTGTGTGTGTGTGTGTGTGTGTGTGTGTGTGTGTGTATTTTAGCAAGAGATGGAGCACAGATTCTCGTGGGAGAATGAGAGAGTAGAAGGCACAGTACAGAGGTGTAGGAGCGCTCTGGACACACACTCATCTCTTATCTCAGTAATGCTCAACGTAGCGAGAGCTGTGTGTGTGTGAGTCACACTGAGCAACAGCTCCCCCTATAGGCACAAAATACCCCCTATGAGAGGTTAGACGCCGTGATGAGGAGTCTAGAGGTGGGTGGCTGCTGCAGTCATGACCCTATTTTCTAACATTTAATCAAATCTGCTGCATAGCTAATAAATAGAGGTGTGTGTGTGTGTGTGTGTGTGTGTGTGTGTGTGTGTGTGTGTGTGTGTGTGTGTGTGAGTTATTATGTGTCATCATAAAAGCATCAGTGTTTGTTCCTGTGATTCATACAGTGTAATGTTTAATGGGCTCAAATGATGGCAGTAATGGGATCGTATTTGTCGCCTTTATTTCAGATTAGTACTTACTGCTTGCCTGGTCCTTAAATCTCCTTCTCTCTCTCACTTATAAACATACACACACACACACACACACACACCTGAGTCCACACAGGCTGCACTGATTGCTTACTCATCTGTCATATTTTATTGGACTTTCACTTGTCTGCTGCCCACAGAACCCCTCCATCATGACCTGAAGATCTAAAGAACCAGTGATTAATGACTGGTTTACACACTCAAGGGGTCACTCTGTCTGCTTTCATGGATGGATGGATGGCTATAGTTAGATAGAGAGTTAGATAGATATGGGTGGCTAGCAACAGACAGACAGACAGACAGACAGACAGACAGACAGATAGATATGGACGGCTAGCGATAGACAGACGGAGATGGTTAGCGCTAGACAGAGAGGTGGCTAGGGACAGACAGATGTGGCTAGGGAAAGACAGACAGAGATGGCTAGCGACAGACGGAGATGGCTAGCGACAGACGGACAGACGGAGATGGCTAGCGACAGACGGACAGACGGGGATGGCTAGCGACAGACGGACAGACGGAGATGGCTAGCGACAGACGGACAGACGGAGATGGCTAGCGACAGACAGACGGAGATGGCTAGCGACAGACAGACGGAGATGGCTAGCGACAGACAGACGGACAGATATGGATGGCTAGGGATAGATGGAATGTGTGACCACACAATTGCACTACAGAGATCTGGTGGAATGTTTCTATGTCTTTAGTAAAGTGTGTATTGTCCACACATGTCCCTTATGTACCGTGTGTGTGTACACAGGAAATCCCGTTCTATCACATCTGGAGCGGCACACAGCGGAGTTTGCACTGCACCTTCACTCTGGAGCGGATGAGTGTTAGCACGTGTGAGCTCTCCTGCACGCTGTGTGTGTGGCAGGTGGAGGGTGAAGGCCAGAGCTTCAGCCTCGACTTCAACATTTCTAAGGTAACACAGCTGGCTGTTTACACTCACAGTGCATCGCTCAGCGCTGGCACCGAACCCAACTTGTTAGCTAATGCTCATCAGTTACATCGAGGGAAAAGTGCTTCACTAAAGTGTGTGTCTCTGAGATGTTTCCGAGACATTCAGTGGGTAATGAATCCTTAAGGGCCTGAGACTTCCATCTAAATCAATTTTAGCTGACTCCCTGACATTGGCATTACAGTTAGGCTAAGCAGCTAGTTATGTAGTCACAAAAAACTTATTACTAGTGCAGTTGCCATAGAAACATGTCCCAAATAAACATTTACATAGAGCAGAAGGGTTGTGATCATAAAGCGTAAAATAGAGTGGGCTAAAGATTTACGTCCTCCTCCTCCAGCTTTAAAGAATCAGTTTGAAAGAAACTTTCACAGACAAATGGCGTTTCTGTGATGATCCAGAGGTGATGTTTGTCATTAGAACAACCACATAATGGTCACCTTCATCTCTAATGACTTACCGAGCTGTTGCTAATAAGGGATCTAACCGTTAGTCTGGCTAATTATCGAGGCAACTTTATTCCCTCCCCCTGTAAGCACTTATGATATGAAAAGATGATCCACATTCCATCGTATATTGAAGTTGCTGTGTTTCAGAATGAGGTGCCATTAGTTATGTTTTTTTTTTAGCATGGCTTGTAATTTTTGCTCATTCTCCACTTGGAAATTAGCAGTAACTAGTGGAACAATGGAAATAAACGGCAGCTCACTGGTGCTATATGGTGTTGTGGCTCTGCAGGACACCAGGCCGCTGGATGCTGATCTCCTGCTGATGGATAAGAGCAGCCCTGCTCTGGCTGGACCCAGCGCCTTTCAGATCCCCTACCTCATCCGGCAGAAGATCTGCAGCAGTCTGGACGCTCCGTGCCCTAACGGGGCCGACTGGAGACTCCTCGCCCAGAGACTCAAACTCGAACGGTAACGACTTTCACTAGCACACAAGTTTAACAGATATACAAGTTTAGATAAAGTTCAGCAACAGCTCTAATAATGAAAAGTGAGACCCAGGAGAAGGTCCAAACCTTTACGTAATATAACAAAATCACTTCCCGTGAAGTGTGTTTTGTTTTCCTTTTTGTAAAATCTCCTGCACCAGTGACTCAAGTTTCAGAATCTTGCACAGAAGGATAAAATCTGATCGAGTAACGAAGTGCCGCAAGCCCTTCAGAACACTTCCGGGCACTGGGTGTTTTTTGTGTAAAACGGAGAAATAAACATGGATTTTTGGTGGCTGGAAGTCAAGCAGCATCTCATTAGGAAAGAAGGCAGGAAAGTCGCTGACTGAAGATGTTTCCTTTAATCGCAGGTCCGTCGTTAAAGCCTTCTCATGAGACAATTTATCAGTGTGTGGTAAAGAAATCCAGCATTAGCGTGTTGTTGGTTTCCGTTCAAACTGGCGAGCGTGAGCTCTTGTACACTACAGTCTTCCACAGCCTATCGAAAGCAGGCTGAATCCGCAGGCAATGATTTAATTAGACTCCTAGTTAACTTCCTCTAGCTAATGAAGCATAACGCGTAGACTTCATTTGTCCAATCAGCTTTACCTGGTCCAATTAATTACCCATTTAAAGTAGCAGAGCTTTGCTCCAATTAGCACGTGGGGGCAAAACAATCCATTTTCATTGCACTTCAAACACAAACATTCGAGAAATAATCCGTTTCAAATGTGTTTGGAAGACGAAACAAAAAATAAAAAAATGCAGCGGTGTTTAGGTCGCACTTTCCCTCAAGACAAAGTGCATGTAGGGAACAACTCTTTAATCCCCGGAGGTATTTCGGGAACATAAAAAGGGCACGGAATCGAACTTGGGCTCGCCTTTAGAGGTGTTTCCCTCCAGGACAGACCAACAAGAGCCTTGGCTTTGTTGTCATTGATCTGCTTTGATCTGAAAGGTTCCGGCTGGTCAATAGGAAAGGTCACGGCTACCCGAACATCAGCACGGCAACAAACGTCGCGTCTCACGCTAAACTATTCATCACACAAGCTTTTAAAGCAACACGGACCAGAGCAGTGATTCAGTTCAACAGCATTTCTTTCCTGTGTACTTTGTGCTTATTAATCAGAAGGAATGCAGAGCAAAGAGCAAACAGGCGACCGACCAGAGCTACGTGAATTAAAAATAATAAAATATTAGAAGCTTATTTGGTGGAGTCACAGCAACTAAAGAAATTACAGGAAATGGTCAGAAAACAAACAACAAAAAGTGTGACTGCTTACAGACAAAAGCGACTTCTAATTTACCTTTAATCCTTTTCAGCGACAGAAAGAAAGACGGAGAAAGAACAAACTATTAAACATCTGTAAATATTAGGGCCTTTTTACACCTGGTCACTTCATGTGTTTTCTCTGATCCAATAGCTATCAGATTTGTTAAAACCTTTCCATTTACATTAGGCCACATAAATGCGTCTCGGCAAATCGGATATCGATCCGATCTTTTTACTCCCGCCCAAAATGCAAATATATTTTACCTCATTTCCGGGGTAATTGAAATGGAACAAGCTTTGCTGTGTGCGGTTTTCAGAACGCAATCAAAAAGACGAAAAAAATGGTTACGACGGTTATGCTACAAAAAAACAGTAGCGACAGCAGCGCATTTTAAGATCCAACGAGACACCTGGGTGAAAGATGACTTGCGAGTGACGTACTTCCGTTTGGGAGGAGTACACCTGTCCAGTTACATCTGAAATGCGTCCCAGACCACCTCCTGAAGGGGTTTCAACCATCAGATTTATATCTGTCTCGAAAACGTTTCGGAGGGCATTTAGACCTGGTCTTTTTACCATCGGATAGCTATCTGATAACAGAAAACACATGAAGTGACCAGGTGTGAAAACCCCCTTAGTTGCCTCATGTGATCTTTACACTTTAGTTTAAAAGGGTAATAAGTGTGTTCTACCTAGTGGCAAAACCTTTAACTACATTGAGTGTGTAGCCTGGTTTGAATTCCAGGTTATTTTTTTGTATCTTATTCCATCAGTAATTAAAAGGCTGAAAGTTTTTGAGTCAGTGTTCAGACACAAGACGTGTAACAGCGGAGTCATTTACAGCTGAATTCAATGATAAACATGTCTCACAGTCAAGTGCAAAAGTATCTACACCCTTAAGACAAAATAAAAAAACAAATCGAAACCCTGATGACAAAATGTTCTAACAAGCAGCTGGTGTTCTCCCTTCCTTCGATCTTTCATTACCAGAAGTAAGAAACATGGAAAAATAGTGTGTTAAAATCAATAAAACAAAATATCAGGAATAAATGTAAAATAGATCAAATGAATAGGTGAGTTGTAGTTTCTTGAAGATGAAATGAAACTTGTGTTACTTCCCAGTAGGTCTGAGGTGATCACAGAGGTTCTAATTGAATGCTGACCAATTCTTTTGTCTCTCCGTATGCAGACACATGAGCTTCTTCGCCTCCAAAGTGAGTCCCACATCGACCATCCTGGACCTTTGGGAAGCTCAGCATTTCCACAGCGGCAATCTGAACCAGCTCGCCGCCATCATGGCCGAGATCGGCAAACAGGAGGCCATGATATTCCTGGTGTCAGACGGGGAGTGCTAACACACACACACACACACACACAGCCAGGAAGGAAGGCCTCGCTATTCTGGAGGTCCAAAAGGTCTAATAGAGGGAGGACTAATCTAACAGGGTTTTAGCCACCAGTCAGGTGTGCTGTGACTGTAAACACATGCAAAGTACATTTCCATCCAGCAACGATGTAGAAAACACTCACAGATGTTCTCCTCACTGGCCCTGTCTTGAGTTTAATTTATTGTAGTGTTACACACACACACACACACACACACATCTGATTTTTATTTTTTATTGGAATTGAAAAAATTGACAGGAAGGATCGGAAATTGTAGAAAAGCAACTCAAGTGTCAGGACAAATCTAGGACATGGGACAAATCTCTCTAGGACGGATCTTTAGCCTGGACGCGTTAATTTGTAGTTGCCTGAAGACGAACAGATTCGTTATCGAGGAAAAGAAAAACATCTCGCAAAACAGAGAGAAAAACTATAACATAAACAATATAGCATCTCG
Source organism: Tachysurus fulvidraco (assembly GCF_022655615.1). NCBI lineage: Eukaryota > Metazoa > Chordata > Actinopteri > Siluriformes > Bagridae > Tachysurus > Tachysurus fulvidraco. The sequence goes on along the minus strand of NC_062532.1, from coordinate 309,202 downwards.
GATTCCTCATCAGGTTCCAGGCAACTTAAACAAACTTTCACCTGCGACCTAAGAGATGTAGGATTTGTCCAACTCTGTAGGACAAAGACATTGTGTTTATTTTCCGTAAAGAAATCCGACGAAATGACGGTTAGAGACCGTGTTGCTGACGAGACGCTGGTTCACAATCAAACACAGTGCCATGTGTTTTGTCATTTTGTGGCAGTTAGCAATATGCAAAAAAAAAAAAATTGTTTTATAACACAAATCTTCTTTACTAAAGAAAATTCAGTGTGATTTCCCGACGTATACCTGATCACCACCCCCACCACCAGCGTGCCAGTAAACACAACGGTTACACCCACACAACTGAATAGCAAAAAAAATAAAAAGTTAAATCGGATCAAACTTTTTTCTCCCTCGTCGCTCTTTAAGACGCTGCTTTATCGAAGCCATAAACAAAAATCCCCCAAACGTGTCACCAATAAACGCGGAACAAGATGATCGACGCAAACGATCTCGTTGTCTACAAGACGTAGCCGATGAGGACGTAACAGGTTTCAGTATCATGCGGAAACATTTTCAGGGAATTCTTTTTTCCGATTTGTTTTTTTTTTTAAATTTATTTATCTGAACAAAACTATTTTACCCAAATGTGGCAGAAATGTGTGAAAGAAATTTTAGTATAAGCTGCAATACTATTTTATTTTAATTTTATTTTTTAAATCTAATCAAATGATCATATCTATTAAGGTATTTTGGGCTTTAGGGCTTTCTCTAATAGTTTTCAATCCTAAATCTGAGGCTTTGAGAATGCTGAAGCTGTGGAACATCCGAATGAACAACAAAAAGCCCTGTAATTAACGTCTCGTGATTGAAGCAGGATGTTCTTTTCTCAGGCTGCTTTCACAGGTCATAAAGCTGCTCCAGTTCGTGTGTGATGTTACACACGCCATCATGTTTAATCATAACAGAAATATAAGTCACTTACCGCCAAGGCCGGTGTCCCACGGCGCTCCATCCTGCTCTCGTTTCTCCCTTTTTTTTCCCTACTTTAGAATCATAAGGATTCCACATAAAGATTGTAAAAAAAAAGCATGTGAAAGCAGCCTCCAGGATGTAACTCACCCCAACGTTCACCTCCGTCAACTTTTTGCAGCATTTACGCTTTAAAACAGCTCGTTTCCGAACCGTCGGTTAGCATGCTATCGTGCTTGATGTTAGCATGCTAACTGACTCGTATACAGACACGTTATATTTCTGTATACAAGTTCCGAAAATAAGCCAGCAAGCGTCAGATGTTGTAGAGATCACAGTTTTTATTAGCATGATTAATACGTTAGCTACATTTTTTTTTAATCCCCCTCGCATCAGTCAACAAGGTCTGCTCACGTTTTTTTTCCCCCTCTCTTCTTCTCCTCCTCCTCCGTCTACAGTTCACAGTGTAAATAGGAATCTTTTGTATTCCAGTTGTGATGCTGGCGCTACACGTACATCATCTCTGGAAGTCGCTAACCAAAGTTTATGAGCCATTTGAGACGAGTTTTGTTCCTTTAGCGTCGTCCGAACGTTTCCTCCGACCGTCAGTATGAACCTGTCCGATCAGATCGCTGTAAATTTTAAACCGTGCAGCATTTCACAAGGAACGTGACGAACTATCAGTCATCAAGCACTTAAGTAAATGTACATGATATTTCAATACCAAGCCAAAAAAATAAAAAAAAAATAAAAAAAAATCAAAGTTGCATTTGTCCGAGTTTCACCTGTGAAGTGTTTTGGTGCATCGCTCATCGATAACAGCATTGTTTTTTTTGTTTTTTTTTTAAAGAATTTTTGCAGTGTTTGTTTTTCTTTTTTTTTTTTTGTTTGTCCTGAAGTTGTTCGTAAAATGGAGATTTCGTTTTTTAATTATTATTAAAAAAAGAAAAAAAAGAAGAAAAAAAAAGAAAAAATGATTTTTTTCCTAACTCGATACGTCATTCTGTGTCCCCGTCACTAACGTACGTTTAACTGTTAACACTGTCATTTCAAAATCGCAAAAAGAAAAAAAAAAAAAATACGGGAAAAAAAAAAAAAGAAAAGGCGGCACTTTTTTATTCCCTCCAAACTAAAAAGCCAACACTGGAGGTCACGTGGACTCGAGACGAAGCCGACCTTCGTGATGTTTTTCCCCACGATTGTACACTGCGTGGCGCTCACTGCTAGCTGTCGTGTATAGAAGAACGTGTGACTTACTGTTCATTTTCTCCCGGCTCTTTATTTTCCACTGAAAGACAGTAGACTTGTGAACCTGTGAATGTTCTTCGATTTCTTCATTCTCGATGTTCTTTGCCTTTCTGCCAGTCAGAATGCTGTATTTAACACGCCACAGCGCTTATGCAATTGTACAATTCTTTTTTTAAACCATATTTTCAAGAGATTTTTTTGTATTTTTGTTTGTTATTAAACCCCGCCCCCTTTCCTTTCTGCCCTTGTCCTCTTTCTCTCTCTCTCTCTCTCCTGTCAATGTAAATGGTCGTGGATGACTTTGTGCTAACAGGAAGCCCTGTGATCGAGGGGTTTTCTCTACTTTTGGACAATGATCTGGATTTGTGGGTAGAATTTTGGAAATTCGTTTCTAAGTGCTTTCAAGTATTTACTTGGCCTTATGTATATATATATCTATGAAATTTCAGAAAGGTATGTATAGTAATTCAACCTGAAATGTATGTAAATAAATTATATATTGTTAAAAAAAAAAAAAAAACACGACTCTTTCTTTTAGCGTGTGTGAAGTTTTGTTTTCTTTATTAACGTACAATAACATGATCTATTCGTTTCTTCTTAAACTATAAAGATTCGGATAAAAACGTCTCTAACGTGAGAAAGAATACAGCAGTTTTACGTTTATCGATACGGAGACACATCGTGACGCGAATATCTGGAGGTGCAAAGCTACTGATGAAGAGGCAAACTTGATACATCGAATACTTTCAATACAAGGGAGGTAAATAAAACAAATAAATGGTGTTTTAGAGTGATGGAGGAATCCTGTACTTGTGATCCACGCGTGTGAACTACAACCTCAGGGCGACGGCGGCACGGGAGGGTTTTGAATACTGAAACTGAGCAGCGACACAGAACACTGACTACACTTCTGTCCGGCTATAAAGGATGTTGAAGTTTAGAAAGCAGCAGTATTTAAGCCTCATGCATTTCTAATCACACACGTTAGCTTGTATGACTACCTGAAGGATGCGATTAGCGATAGCGAGCGTGTGCGGAGAACAGAGGAGGAACTTTGATGGGATAAAGATCTGGATACGCAGATCAGAAAGGTTTAGGAGGGAAGCAAGAAAAAAAAATCAAAATAAAAACACCCTGAACAACTTGTGTATATCCTACATTACCCACAATGCATTCTGGAAGGCTAACGTCTCCATTATTTGAGTTCTCTGCACCGTCGTCATCAACGTGCCATAAATATCACAATCTCAGATTTTCCTCTGCATTGCACAGACATCAAGACCCGTCCTCAGATTCTAACCTCAAGGTTAACATTAAACGCTCGGGCCGTCGTCCGATCGCACGTCAGCCGACTCATTAAGAGCTTGTAATGAGGCAGGGCGGCTAATTTAGGTGACGTGTCCGCTAGGTTAAAGCTCTGATATGCTTTCGGTGATGACCTTACTGTCTAAAACAGGAACAGATAGATACGGGACGTGGTACGGTCCGGTAATAAAGATGAGCCTGAGCTTCGTTTGAGACGGTGAGTGAAACCAAACAACCCACGCTGCTCTCTTCCACATACGCCAGCTTACAGATGCGGACGATCGGCTTACGTCGAATTTACTAACTTGGCTCTAGGATACAGACGGCCGTGTCAGGAACTCGAGGATCTGTCTGAAATATATATTCTGCTGAACAACATGCTGCGGATTCCCTTTAATGACCTTGTAATTAGATGACTAGGGTGCTAGAGCCAAGGGGAGGCCTGTAGGTAGGACTGAGATGAAGCACCACGACGATGACGACACTAATGACCGTCCGGTTCACCGAAACAACGCCGGCCGCATGTTAGCAAGATCTTAGAGATGTTAAAATTTAAGAAATGAGCAAAGTCGTGTGATCAGGGAGGCAGCGTGCTCTCTTTGACGGAGGCATCGTGGTGTCTGTCTGTTTCTTTGATCAGCAAAAGCCTTTTCGTTAAAAAAAAATAAAATCATGGAAATTCATGCTGGGAAAATGAGCTCGGCTCACGCTGCCCCTCAGCCTTTTGTTAATTAGAGGTACCTGTAGGATTAGAGGAGTCACTTGGTATACGAGGCACGTAAAGATCGTCGCTCGGGTCAATATGAACCTCTCGCAATCAGCGCTAATGCAGTGCTGTTCGGCTGCCAGAGGCTCATTTTTCTTCTTCAGTGGGTTTTGCCATTACTTTAAGTACCCCGGCACACAGGGATGGAGGACTGAGGGTTGTGTGGGGACGTGCAGGGCTACGCTGATGGAGTCTTAGAGATGATGTCACACCTCGGACCAGGGCTAGAGATTATTCCCGGTCCTAACGTGAGCTTTCTCTGATGAATAACAATAACACGAATCTGTGATTTAGACGTTAGGCCGTCTGGGTATGACAGAAAAAAGGAGCTCAAGCCATCAGAGAGAGGGGAAAGCGAGTGAAAAGTCTTATTTAGCCTGGAATCTGCGTCTCTATCTGGTAACTAACTGCTCGATATCAATAAGCAACACTGCTCAAGGTGAATTATTACCTGGTTTTCTAAATAAACACTGACAGTGATGATGATGATGATCTGCTGTCCTGTGCTGCCGGGATGGTGAAGGTTTTACCTCCCTGACATTTCCTGGCTATACGGCTCACGACTGGCCTAATCGTCTCTGTCGGGAAAAACCCATAAACATCATTTTTTCCTATTATTATTTCTCTTTTTAAAAACAATTAAAGTCTCATTATAACAGATGAACAAAAAAGTGTTTTTTTTTTTGTTTTTTAAACATTAGTCCATTACTACACAGAAATTTCTGGTCATCATTAAGCCTTGCTGTCGGATTTTCCTCTGTGTTTCGCTCTGGTTCGTCCTGCTTCGGTTCCCGTGGATCTGTGCTGCTGCTCAGAGTGGAGAGAAGGCATGACCTTTACACAAAGGCTTATCCTTTTTCGAGTAGAACGTCTTGCCCTCCAGGTTGACGTGGCAAAGCTGTGAAGATAGAAAGAAAGCAAAGGGGGGAGGAATGAATGGGAAATTCTAATCAATCTAAGAAAGCGAACACAAAAGGGTGCATTCAGCAGGTGCGCTTGTTCGGGGACACGAGGTTTACACCATTCGGATTCGTTCAGCCGACAAACGCGGCAGTGGAAAAAAGGAAAAAAAAAAAAAGCCCGGAGGTCTGAAGGGTCAGAAGGCAGTGACGAGAGGCGTTCTGAGGCTAGGAAGCGGCAGATGAATGAGAGACTTACCGCACAGACGAAGCACGTGTCGTGCCAGCTGTAGCCTAGAGCTTCCAGGAAGCGGTCGCCAGCATCGATCTTAAAGTCACAGCCATGACATTTAGTACCAAACATCTTCTCGTAGTCTGTGAAGAGAAACGGGTGACGACAGAAAGATGATTAGTTGATAAGCAGGAAAGAGGTGTGAGAGAGAGAGACACAGAGAGAGAGATGAGAGAAAGAAAGAAAAAGAGAGAGGGGTGAGAGACACAGAGAGGTGAGAGAGAGAAAGCGTGATGAGAGAGACACAGAGGTGAGAGAGGGAGAGAGACACAGAGAGAGGTGTGAGAGAGAGAGAGGTGAGAGAGAGAGGTGAGAGAGAGAAAGAGTGATGAGAGAGACACAGAGAGAGGTGTGTGAGAGAGAGAGACAGAGAGGTGAGAGAGACACAGAGAGAGAGATGAGAGAAAGAAAGAAAAAGAGAGAGGGGTGAGAGACAGAGGTGAGAGAGAGAAAGAGTGAAATAGAGAGAAAGAGGGGTGAGAGACAGAGGTGAGAGAGAGAAAGAGTGAAATAGAGAGAAAGAGGGGTGAGAGACAGAGGTGAGAGAGAGAAAGAGACACACAGAGAGGTGAGAGAGAGAGGTGAGAGAGAGGGAGAGAGGTGAGAGAGACACAGAGAGAGGTGAGAGAGAGAGAGAGAGAGAGAGAGAGAGAGAGAGAGAGAGAGAGAGAGAATCTGTGAGATTACATTCACCATGTCCATGCTTACTGATCCACAGTCTTTGATAACACAAACAGCTCCAGATGCTTAAATGCTCTTTCCCTGATTTTCCGTTACAGTTGGCGGGGTTTAAAGTGGCCGGATTAGGGAGCGCTTATTTTTGCTTCCCGAGCCCTTGCTGAGACTGCAGCTATTTGATCAACACTCAAAGCCTGGTTTCTCACGAAAGCTGACGAGTACATTTTAGTACAAACGCACTGACCGCACACTTCAGTTCCGTGCTAAAAACCTTCGCCATGTACGCACACGTAGGTAAAATCCCTGGCCGTAACAGATAGGACGGAAAGAGAAGGGGAAAAAAAGAATTAAAGACCGTTTCATCTAAAAGAATAGATCTAATCAAAGTCTTTATTAAAAGCTCCCAGCGATCGATCCGACTAGGAGAAGAGTTCAGTTGAGGCGAAGAGCTGCAGGTCGATGTTCAGGGGTTTTGTTAACGTGCGCGGTAGAGCGGCAGCGTGCGAGTGATTAAAAAGGCCATGGCTCTGCAGGGACGGTCTCTAGGCTCTCACCTATCTCGCAGTAAGGCTCGCCGTCTTCCATGTAGAAAGCCTGGTTTCTGATGGGCCTCTTGCAGGCGGCGCACACGAAGCACTGGACGTGGTAGGTCATCTTCAGGGCGTGCATGATCTCCTGGTGGGAGAGAGTGAAGAGAGAAAAGTGTCAGAGCTCTCGGAAACGAGGGCATCGCTCTTGGCCTCGCTCTCACACACGCACAAAAATCGATAGCGTCAAAGTGCTCGAGTTTCTGTACAGAGTTTGGGTATTTTAAAAAAAAAGTAAGTAAACAAAGTGCTTGCTTTGAGAAAGACGGAAACACGTCCGACTCGATCGTAAGGACGGAAAGAAATCGCAGGATGTTTTACACGTTAAATTATAAACAGGACAAGATGTTTTAATGCCGCGATTGATTTTTTTTTTCTTTTCTCAATCTATTTGTTTCTCCTCCAGCTACAGACGAGAACTTCTTATAAAGAGATGCTCACTCCAGCGATCTTCTTCTTGCACTTGGCGCAGTTGGGAGCGTAGCGATTGTCGTAGCATTTGGTGCAATAAACTGAGCCTTTTTCCTCAAAGAAGCCTCCTTCGTCGAGCACGTCTCGGCACTGACAGCAAGTGAACTCCTCTGGGTGCCAGGAGCGGCCCAGAGCCACCACGTAGCGACCTCTGAAACACACACACACACACACACACACCCCTCTTTAGTCAGACTGTAGCGCTGTAAATGTAGCACTTCTACAAACTCCTAATGGGGGGCTGCTCGCATATGACAAATTGACATTGATGGGTGTAATGCGTCTGTTCTGAGAACTCAAGTTTGACCTTTTCCGCTTTTCTGCCTGCTTTACTTCTAAATATTGACGCGTCTCAGTTGACTTTGTCTCTATTTTAAGTCTGTACAGCGAGTCACCTCAGCACCGGAGCCTGAAAGTGACGGTACCTGATGATCTTGTTGCATGCGGCGCAGAGCGGCGTGCGTCCAGACTCGTGCTCCGGGTTCTGCTGCGCGGCCTGGAGGATGGAGCTGCGGTTCTGCTCTGGTGTCGGCTGCGCCGGCTGCGTGTGCTGCGTCACCACTGTGCTCGTCTTGTCTGGCCGATAGCGTTCGGCGAAATTCGGGTCCGTCACCCAGGGCGGGCGACTGGAACCTCCGGACACGGTGGAAGATTTAGGAGCTTGAGCTGCGTGTCAGGAGAGACAACAGAAGCTAGTTCAAACAAAAAAGTATTTTAAACTCTAGTCTATCTAATAATCATATAGTTGCCGCATACAGCCTTCTTTTTTTTTTCTTAACCAGCTGCTACCGACGCACGCAGATTCATTTGTAAATCCCCTTAAAAACTCAGATGTCGAGAAAAAAGTGAGGTCACAGGATGTCGTTCTGGCTAAAGACAATTAAATGAAAAGACAGGAAGATGGAGTTCTACAAACTTGTTAGTCAAAAAATTAACTAATCTAAAGCATTTGAAGGATCGTCTTCTCTCGAACCTTAAAAGAATACCGTGCTTCGGCAGAGGTGGCAGGACAACATTCAAGGACAGACGGGATCTGAAATAGAGGACATGAGAGGAAATTCTTTGGAATGCCAGATTATGGCTTTACCTCGTGCACCTTCGGGCTTTGCCACAGGTTTGTTGGGGCACGGAGTAACGCCGTGGCTGTAGAGAGAGAGAGAGAGAGAGAGAGAGAGAAACAAGCCTCTTCAGAATAAACACTGCCAGGAAACAACTGCATCAGTTCAGACCAATAAAAACGTTACAGGCCAATATCAGGTCTGGCACAAACATGGTGCTCAGAAGGCCCGGACACAGCAGAGTCGGCAGGTTAAATCATTTCCTAATGAACACAGTGGCCTGGTCTAGAGTTCCCGAGAAAGAGCTTGGAGGTTAATGATGTTCACCCACAGCTCAGTAGGGCACAGCATTCAGATTCTACTGATATTAAAAAGGATGCCGTTCCGGTTACGTCGGAATTCGGACCTTAATTACATAAATAATCCTATGATAGCGATACACAATAATAATAATAATAATAATAATAAAAAACACCGGTCGTCCTCCTGCGAAAGCTTCACACGGAGTCAATAAGTCTCAATGTGCACTTGTGGGATTTCTTCTCCCTGGTCGTAAAGAAATTGCTGGCCATTGGAAGTCTGAGGGTCTCTTCGTTTGGTGAAATTGCGATGCAGGCGTCCCACAGGTGCTGTAAGAGGTGAGATTGCTTCCTCAGTCTGTTGCTCACCATCCTCTTGAGCGCGCCGGTGGTTTCTTTAGGAGTACGGACTGGCAGGAGCTGAAAGGACGTGTCGAGTGAGCACGTCTGCGCGGTTTGTTCTGCTGGCCGAGGTCACTTAAGGACAAGCAGATGGTGATCGCTGATCCCTCGTGTGGAAACCTCGTCTGGACGCTTTTCTCCACGGTGCCTGGCAACGTTTTCATGCAGCTTGCCAGCACGGCTTCTCCCTGGTGAGGCCCGAGCTTTAAGTGCTGGTGTCATGAAAGTTCAGTGAGAACCTGGTTTTTCACGATTTACATCCAATGTTCAGAGTTCATCCTCATCCAAAGATTTCATCATAGACAAACAAAAGTGGACAAATGATCAGCCTTAAGCACCCAAGACATACCGAGAACGTATCTATGATGTTTGTTTTTAGGTTGCCAGACGAATAACTTTGCTCCGCTGATCATTTGCATTTTTCTTCAAACTCTACAAACTCTTCTTACTCTACTCTTTCCCAAACAAAAGCTTACATTCGGTGTGTATATTTAAACATACAGGACTTTATCCTAGGTTCGTTTGGTCTGTCTGTATTTAAAACCTAACGTACCTGCAGACGAGAGGAAAGAGTTAAGATTCTGACTTTTATCTGAATGTTGTTTTGATTCGTTTGATCGAGGCAGTCGCTCGGCACCCGAGACGAATCATCTGAAAACTCAATCTCCAGCCTGCTACTTCACACTAAAATGCTTTGTTCTTTTCCTGATGTAACCTTTTGCTTTCTACGGTGTCGGTGGAGCTCGGAGTCCGACGGCTTTTTGTCTCGGTCGGTGTAGGGTTGTAAATAAACCATATATCTGCTACAAAAGTTGCTTATGTTTATTGCAAAGTTTCTGGAGAAATCTGCCATCCAAATGAATTCTACTTGCTCGTGTTCGTGACGCGGCCGCGATCACGTCCTCAAAAACCGAGCTGCGATGCGAATCGATTTTCCCATTACACTAAGTGTTTATGTTAAACCCGTCTCATGTAGCCTTCAAAGCCAGCAAAACATCTGTTCTGAGTAAATATATTTGAATGGCAAGGTTTCGATTTGGGATGCAACTCACGATGATGGCGTAAACAGAATCGGAGCTCGCCAGTGTGTTTAACGCTGCTGTGAATCCCGATTGGCTGAGCCGAGAAAAAGTCATGTCTGTATCGTGGACATCGGTTTAGCTAACTGACCCAACTGTTAGCGCTACTGTTCGCTAAAGTGTTTGTTTCTTTCCAAGGTGCTAAGCCTTATAGTCAACCGTACTACGAGAGGTGTTGTCATGGCAACAAATGGATACCGTACCACGCTCGCGCAAATCCCGGGCCATGGACAAGTGTTTTACAGTAAAAACCGCTGACTGGCACCACAATGTTGGAAAAAAATAAATAAATGTTTAGCAAGTACGAGGCTCTTAATTCAAACACTCTGTCTTCGTTAGACTCGCTGGATAAAAGCAGGCACAAAATGAATAAATGTTAATGTTGCACCTGGACCTCATTAGTTATGTGTTGCAATACTTCACTGCAGAAACCTGCTCATAAAGTCAGGAAGAAACTTTCAGCACCAACCACATGAATATATACGCCCAGGAAAAATGCCGCATTTGTTTCGCCACTAGATTCTCACCGTTTACACTGAAAGCTGAGGTCAGATAAATATTTTATAAATGTTCTTGAAGCAGGATTATTGATATCTTGTTGCTATTATTCATACACCGTCCTCCAAATGCTAAATGATCCTCACCCTTAATGGCCAACCTCATACATCACTTTTACTTCACAAGTTCCTTCTATTTTCTCTCTGTGTTACTGCGCGTGTGTGTGTGAGTGTGAGACAGAGAGAGAGAGTGTGTGTGCGAATGGGGGGGGGGTTTGTGAGAGAGAGAGTGTGTGTGTGTGTGTGAGAGTGGGGGTGATAGAGAGGAGTGAAAGAGAGAGAGACACAGAGGTAAGAGAGAGTGTGTGTGTGTGAGAGTGGGGGGTGAGAGAGAGGAGTGAAAGAGAGAGAGACACAGAGGTGAGAGAGAGTGTGTGTGTGTGAGAGTGGGGGGTGAGAGAGAGGAGTGAAAGAGAGAGAGACACAGAGGTGAGAGAGAGAAGTGAAAGAGAGAGAGAGAGAGAGAGAGAGAGAGAGAGAGTGTGAGAGAGTGGGGGGTGAGAGAGAGGAGTGAAAGAGAGAGACACAGAGAGAGAGAGAGAGAGACACAGAGGTGAGAGTGTGTGTGTGAGAGAGAGAGAGAGAGAGAGTGTGTGTGACCAGTGCTTGTACTTGAGGACATAACAGTTAATCAGCACTCTCTCTCTGCCACACAGGTGAGACTCGGCTCCTTGTTTCTTTACGGAAACACGGGGAAAAAACCTGGGATATTATTTAGGCATTCCGATGGCGACGGAGCCGTTAGGGTCAGCAGTCGACCTGCAAACCAACTGTAATGACTATGAATTATTTATAGCACGCACAGAGGTCGTTATAGCAACCACTTATAAGACTGTGAGCAGGACGTATTGCTATAGAAACTGAACAAACTGCTTGGTTTTTACAGTCACACTGTTGAACTGTCAGAAATTGTCAGAAATATTGAACTGCTTTTAAATACACGCAATGCTGCTGCTAATGGACGCGGAAACGTGATCCGATGAACTACTTCCTGCCGGAGTCTCATCATCATCATCATCATCATCATCATCACATGGAGATTTCTCCCATCAGTGAACAGACGTGTGACAACTAGAATCGAGTTCCTATTTGAGAACAAGGTTGCCTTTTGAGTCGGTTTCCTCTGGCGGATCGGTTTAACATGTGTACTCGATGTATAACGTACATACTTCCGTATATATTTATCACCAACCGGCCAATCAGAACGCAGCTCAAGAGCATAAACGCTAACTCGCTATAAACAGGTCAAACGGACAGAGAAATACTCTCTAGAGAAATACTCGGGAAACATTTTCTTCACATACAAGCCAAGATGTGTTCAGACTTTACAACAGCAAAGTAAACAGAGTTCAGATTTCAAGCTTGAAAAGAAATGAACATAAATAAATAAATAAAATAAAATAAAGGAATAATAACAGGACGCAGCGGGAAGGAAGTCAAGTTTTAATGTTTTGTGATTTCAGAAAAAGCAGAGAAGTCAAAGGTCGTTTCAGGACAGATTTACTCTTATGAGTCAGGAGAGAGAAAAAACAACAACAGATAAAACAAAACAGCGAGGAGGAAGACGAAGAGGAGGAAAAGAACAAAAAGTAAGAGGAATACAGATGAAAGCTGAACATACAAGAACTACACTTTCGAGTGAATGCAGTCCAGTACCATCAAACTGGCAGTACTACAGCTTCATGGGGTGAAGAGAGAGAGAGAGAGAGAGAGAGAGAGAGAGAGAGAGAGAGAGAGAGAGAGAGAGAGAGAGAGAGAGAGAGCGAGCACTAACTCTACAGCAGACTGAACTCAGTCTGGCTTTAACTGTGACTTGAGGTTTGCACCTCAGCTGCATTTGTTCTTATGGTTATGCAATTTTTTTTTTCGTTTGTGTTTTTGATATATTTTTATTTTTCTGTTTTAATCTTCCCTTTAATTCGTCTCACACAGCACCGGGGTCGGCGTAGGCTCGTGACCGACACGCCGTGTAGCCCTGATGTGATGCGAGGCTCAGGCTGGATGTGGAGCGACACCGGGCGTTCAGGACTTGATGTTGAGGGAGCGGGCAGACCGCTCATGGTGCCAGTCTCTCAGCCTGGCATACCTAGGGCTCTGAATCTCAGTGAGGAACTTTTCCCTGCCAGAACCAGCACACAGAGAGAGAGAGAGGGGGGGGGGGAAGAGACACACAGGGACAGGGGAGAGAGAGAGAGAGAGAGAGAGAGAGAGAGGGAGGGAGAGAGAGAGAGACAGACACACAGGGACAGGGGGAGAGAGAGGGAGAGAGAGACAGACCGAGAGAGAGGGAGAGAGAGACAGACCGAGAGAGAGAAACAGACAGACAGACAGAGAGAGAGAGAGAGAGAGAGACAGGGACAGGGGGAGAGAGAGGGAGAGACAGGGTTAGAGAGAGGGAGAGACAGACAGACGGAGAGACAGGGGGAGAGAGACAGACAGACAGACAGAGAGAGAGAGAAACAAGACCAGAAAAGCCACACACAATAAGAGAGAGGAAACAGAAAAGAAAACGCTCAGAAAAGATTGAAAAGATTTCAAAACGCAAGCGAGCAAACGCCATGCAGCGGATTTTGAAATAAAGGACGCGGCTGTTAATTACAGCCCAGCTATAATGAAGGCTCTTAGCCAGGGAGCTACAAAGCGAGCTCTGACGCTGGCCTTCATCACAGCTGATGACGTGTCACTCTAAAGGAGTGAAGCAGTGAGTTTCTACTGCACTTCATTACAGCACACATTTCCACTCCGCATATTTACCTGGACCTTTTCATGGTCTCATCATCGGGGTCCTGCACTGAGAAAAGCACGAGAAACACAAACAAATCAGATCCTACGCCGTTTAGCTGGATCACACGCAATCACGCCCACACTTCACACACACACACACACACACACACACACACACACACACACACACACACACACACACTAGTGTGAGGTTTTTCTCACCGTCTTTAATGGCTGAACTGGAAATATAAACACAGTTACTTCTGTTTCACTTTCGGGACACAGGACAGGATAAAGTGTCTAAATTCCATCTAAAAAATTATTTTTATAATCCACAATTTAGGTTTAAATCATTAAAAAAAAAAGTATAAATTAAAAGAAATTTTATATATATATATATATATATATATATATATATATATATATATATATATATATATATATATATAAAAATTAAAACATAACCTTTGTTCAGTTTTATTTTATTTTAAATTACCTAATTTTTATAAACAATTATAACGAATTCTTAAAATAATATTGCAAGGGGGGGGGGTGGAGGTGATATGATGGAACGATTTTTTAACGACTACAAAAAAAATTTATTAAAAAAAAAGGTATTTTTTTTATATTTTGGAATTTAACCTCAATTTTAAAAATTAAATTCAATTGCTTCGATTGATTCAAATTCAAATTAAATTGCTTCCAGTTAAAAAAATATTAAAACTAATAATAATAATAATAATAATAATAATAATAGCAATAATCTTAATAGCATAAGAACTAATTAGACTAATAATTTTTACATTTCTTTCTTTAATTTTGCAACATTGCAATAAGATTAAAGGAGAGTGAAAACACAGAAGCAGATGTGACGCATGTTGTGTGTGTGTGTGTGTGTGTGTGTGTGTATAAAAACACATCTCATCAACATGAGGTAAACATACACGCTGTAATACACTACAGCAGAGACAACAACAGCAGCACTTGATCTACAGGATTGAGCTCCATCTAATAAAAAGCTGTTAACGCCACTTTACAGAGGGCAGATCGGAGTCATTCAAGCGCCGCTGATCAAAGTCTGATCCGTGATCCCTAAAGCTGCAGAGATTAGACGAAGCTTTTGCCTCTTTTGTGCCTTCGGACAACATTTTTAGTCTCGACAAGCGGGTCGAAGTCTTGTGCTAAACAAGGTGACGGGATTTGTGTAAAGTCCTCGAGAGGCTTTACGCGGATTTACGAGAGCATTTACAGGCAGTTAGGGTCTCGTTAAGACACGACAGCCTTCGATTGTGAAGAAGTGAGCGGAATACAAACTCTGAATACGATTCTTTCGAAAGCTTAAAAGGATATTAAAAAAAGAAAAATGCATAAACGTGTGTTTAATAATTATGTCTACTTTTGTTCCTGCCACATTTAAATCGAAACCCTCGACACGAGCAACAGTGAAACAGCGAAACACTCGATCGGGAATTTTCTTTCCATTCGTTTCTTTTACTTCCTTCAGTCGGCGATTGTTCGGAAAAACTTCCGCATGTCATTTTTTTTTTTTTTTTTTATTTCCTTCCGATTTATTTTGCGAATGCTGGCGATGCATCTTCACGTTCAGCATCGGAGGCACAAAGAACAGCCTGAACACGAACATTTATGTCCCTATATTTATTCTGATTTCAGGTTTTAGGAACCCGGGTTGAGATTCTGGATCATTTCCATCTAAATGTGGTCTCTAATCTCGTGAGATCCTGAAGCTTATCTTGTGAAATGCCGGTGCGCGGGGTTCGTTTCAGTCGAACAGGAGCCACGCCTGATTCCCGTCTGATCAGTTGATCTTGGCTTTGAGAAGATGCTCAGGAGCGGCTTCTGCTCGACTGGAACGAGAAGCTGCACTCACCACTGCAGTGTGCTATGGAGACTATTGGGTTTGGATTCTTCTACAAAATCGATTGCTCTGTTTCTATCTCCTCTTTAACCTTGTGACACATCGGTATCCTGATCTGTGGTGTTCTCCAGATCTACAGTGACCCTGACCAGGAGAACACGCTGGACGGACTCGTGAAACGGATAGTTAAAGCTCGATACTATGTCCATGTCCTGCTCTATACTACATGACCATCTACCGGTGTAAGGTCTTCCTCAAACTGCTGCTACAAAGTTTTGTTAAGAAACTTTTGGTCTCGTGACTCATTAACATTTAACTGGATCCATCAGGCTCAAACCTGTTTTAGCCTCTGTGCACAAAGCGAGCTCCGTGAAATGACGTGTTACTGTGAGAGTGAAAGATCTCGTGTGTCCTGCACAGAGCCCTGACTCTAAACACCTTTAGGATGAACTGGAATCTCTTCTGGAGTCTCTTTAACATCACAAATCCCCACAGCCACGCTCCGACATCTGGTCGTGAAGGAGATGATGCTCGACGAGCACTTAGGAGAAAGTGAAGGTCACGGGTGCACATACTTTTAGCCCTTCGGTGTAATTCGTATGCACTAGGGTAAGGTGTGAAAGTATTTCCTAGTCATGCAGGCTGAACCGTGGCGCCAGCTGGTGTGAGCGTCTTACTGTAGTCGGTTCCGGTGAGCTGGGCTAGGATGCGGAAGGAGCGGGACTGCGTGGTGCCGGTGCGAGGCTGCCAGTCCTGCGTGTCCTCGATCAGACGCTTCTTACTGCGATCGTTGGGAATAAAGCACGGGATGTTGTCCATCCGCAGACCGTGCCTACGTGGGAGGAGTCAGACGTGTTACCGGGCGGCTCTTACGAGATTTGCACTGCACCAACACACAAGCACACGGCTACACAATATGCACATCAAAGTTCTGATCCCGAGAGCAAGAACGAAGACTCACACCACACTCACACGGACACATGATGTGGAATTAGTGATTATTATTATTCCGCTATAGTCCACAATCACCTTGGGAGTGATTTCCTGACCCACTGAGCGCTGCACCATGCACAACGCACTCGGACTGTGAGGCGATTTCCCAACACGGCGACCCTGATCTGATCCGAGATCTGTTCCGTTTAGCGATCAGGCTGCTTTCACACTTGTCCTGTTGTCTTAAACCGTTATCTTACGCATAACTGACCAATCAGGTCACAAGCCGGGGGAACAAGAGTGATAGCCTAACATTAGCGGTGTCCATGAGAGAAAGTAAAGATATTTCATCGGCTATAATGTTTTCTTGGATTCAAAACAGGAAAAAAAAGATTCGCTTTTCAGGAGGATTTATAGTCTATAAAATACAATAAACAAACAAACAAAGCCAAGTGTGAAAGCACCATTTGTTTTTCTGGGGTTCCACAGAACATAAGCGCTCCGTTACACGACACATAACCGCTCATTTGCATATCTCCCTTCATCCAATCAGACGAGCACGGGCCGTTCTCCATTCTCGTTCCGCATGCTCTCTTTACTTACTTGGTGTCGTGGTACAAATCTTCAAAGAATCCTTCTCCTCTACTGATAAAAAGGAGAACAGAAAGCAGATAAAGAGAAGAAAAGAAAAAAAAACTGCACTAGTGTAACTAGAAGAAAGAATATTATTGAATGATGGACAGAAATTTAGAGTAGATCAGACATCCAAGAAGAAAGGAATAATAAAAAGGAAAAAAAAGAAAGAAATGAATAATAAAAAGAAAAAAAAAGAAAGAAAGGAATACTAACTTGTCAAGAACCTCCATCTGCTGGATTAGGGACCACCATAGAGAAGAGAAAGATTGTATTTACTTATTTAGATATTTATATAAATATGTATTTTTTTTTATAATTAACCAAAACACACACACACACACACACACAAACACACACACAGGTGTTAAATCAAGATGCAGGGACGTGAAACGAGTCACAGCAGTCGTAGTGTAGGATGCAGAACTCATGCACGCTGTAAGAAGCTGAAAGACGTCTGATCTAAATATCGGTCCGTGACATCCTTCGGATTTTTACGAGGGCGGGTCGTCGTAAAAGGACGAGCTCGGGGGGGTTGGGACGGACAGACTTTTACCCAGAAGTCCCCTTTCTTTTCCCTTAGCGCGTCCTTGTCCAAGCTAATTCCACTTTATTTCACCTTCCTGCATTTTGCATCTTCTTACCTTCAAACTTTAACCGACAGCTCGGACAACGTCGAAGGATTTTGTCGACGGAAACAAAAGGACTTGGTGCTAAAAAAACGTGTCATTTCCTATGAGGCTTTGTGGTTTTTGCTCCAAACATTTTACACAACAACAAACATGTTGCTAAATTGCCGTGCAACTGCAACATCTATTCATGTCCCCGAAAATATATAAAGATGATTTGCACCACATGCAAATTTCTTTACCCCACAATAGGTTTTAAATCTCCTACTCTGTACGGAATGAAACACCCCGACGTCGGGAAATTAATCGGCAATGAGTCGGTGTGATGCAGCCTGATGAGAAGTGGAGTTCCTGTTAGCTCAGTGGAATGTGTGAAACCGTACGCTTTCTCCCATTAATGTTGTGAACTTCCACTCCAACACATCCTTCCTTCACCAATGTCTCCTTTCTCCGTGTTCCGTGATCCACAGAAGCCTTCTGGATCAGATCGGAATTTAAAGCTTTACCCCTGACTGTGACGCAGTTCTGACACCGGAGACACTCCTTCCTTAAAACGTTCGATAAACACATCCGATAAACATCCAGATACAGCTCTGAAGCCATTCCCCGGTTTCTTATTGTATTTCTTTTCATTTCGTTTCTCTGAACGTGACGGTGTGTGTTTCACAGATTTTTCTCCTCAGTCACAAAACGTCTTTGACGAGAGAGAGCACAAGAGAGCAAAGGCATAACAGCTGTTTTTCAGTCCCAAAGCAGCTATTCTTGTCCTTCCAGATGCAGCAGGTCCTGATTTCTGTAACTTGAATACTGGCAGTAAACCAAATCACACACGCACACACACACACACACACACCTGCTAAAAAAATTACCAAAAAAAGGGAAAGAATGACTTCTCGGGTGGGAAAAAAACAATCATTTATTTTCCCCTCTCAAATAAACACTTTGCTTTGACGCAAACGATCTGCGTTTAAGCGTTTTATGGAAAATGAAACTATGCTGTTGATCGCTCTGAGTAACTTGGCACCATGGCAGCAGAAGCACTCTGTGAGCTCAGCGGATTTTAGGGGAGAGGCCGGGCACTATAAACAGCACTGAAGACACGAACACACACACACACACACACACACACACACACACACACACCCTACCCCGGAGTCCCAAGCACCAAGTGAAGCTCTGAGCCGTCCCACTTGACCTGTTCTGGCAGGCCAACAACATCTGTTTGCTTTGAGTTTTTCAATTAAAAAAATAAATAATAAAAAAAATTAAAATAATTCATGCTCTCTTGCTGTCTTTTTTTATTCAGAGGACAGATGTGGACAAGCGAGGGTCCCTGTACAGGGATAAAGGGAAGCACACCAACGACTGCACGAGACGGCGTGCACTGTGCTTCTACAAAGTTTCGTGGAAAAGGAGAGAGAGTAAGAGAGAGAGAGACACACAGGTCTCGACACCATACGGCGATAACTGACTCTAAACAAGAACAGAGTGAGACCGACTCGATAACGAGGCACTCTTAAACTGTTCCGACACCATCGCATCAGGGACCGGGTTCTTTCTGTGGTCATTTCTGAGTAAATGCGAGGAGTTGAACCTCCTTTGCTGTGAGTCACCTACCCGTTCTGCGAGGGGAACATGCTGCCTGAAAGCGGAGTGCTGGTGTTATTTGTGCTGGCGTTAAGTTTGGCCGTGTACTCCACCGGTTTGATGCTGGGCCTTGTGCTGGAGTTATTAGCGGAGGTGGAGAACGGACGTGCCATCTTGTTTATGGTGGTGCTGGGTGTGAAGGAGTACTTAGGGGGTGGAGTAGGAAGCGATGTCTGAAGGGCACACAGTGAACACACACAAATATCACACCATGCAGCTTAAACCAAGCTTGTACACACAGTTACACACAAAATGGACGATCCCAGAATTTCTACAACGTACGCTACAGAGACGCTGCTCTGAATTATTTATTTGAGCCTGCGCCGATCGGCAGGTCACGTCATTGAACTTGCGTTCAAATTCGATACTGCTCTAAACTCTAAAGACAAACCGTTATGCTAGGCAAGTGAGTAAATCTGTCATCACCTATTCAGAGAGAGAGAGAGAGAGAGAGAGAGCGAGAGCGTGAGAGAGAGCGCACTGTGTACACACCCTATTGTCTGAGTAACATTTCTCTTGGACCTTAGCCAAATCGCACCCGCTGTGTGTTCGGTCACCTCTCACAATTTTTTTTTTGGTGCACCGCTTCAGAGTGGCCACACGGTGTCACCGTTTCACACACAAAAATACACCAGGCCACGGCTTATTTAAATGAGGTGTTTTTCTCAGTAATGATGATCAGACAGGGTGGTAAATAATTTCTGGGATTGTGCATTCGAGTTCCATAGCAATTCAGGTGGCAAAAAACACACAGACAAACAAACAAAAAAAAAAAAAAACAACACATAATGCAACACAACTGCAGTGTACTGCAACCAAAATCCTGCACATTGCATGGATTTGGATGTGAGAAAGTAGGGAAATGAAATAAATAAATACATAAATAAATAAACAAATGTCAGTCAATGTTCAGGTTTATGCAACAAATAAATAAGTAAATCCCAATCATGTGTGTTTTTGTGTTGACACAAAACAGTGGGACACTGAAGAAGTGTTGCAAAAAAACAGAAAGTTTACCTTCTGCTCTCCGCTAGACAGGTACGTTCTGAGAGAGAGAAAGAAAGAGGGAGAGAGAGAGAGAGAGAGAGAGAGAGAGAGAGAGAGGTTATTGCAATAGTATAGCCTTTAACATGCAAGAGCTTCAATAGCAACTCATTTCTGGGGACACTTTAAATAATAATATACTCCATGGTAGATTTTTTTTTTTTTTTAAAGAACATGTGGTGTCCAACAGCATCAACCTATAATCAGTTAAAACAGGTCAACTTCTCAATTTAGAGACACATAACATTTAGAAAGGGGTCACTGTAAAATCCCCTCAGACTGAGTGACCGTGTCAACAATCTTGCCTGAAGAACATATACACTTGTTTTGGTGGTAAAACGGTGTTACAATTGTTCCTCTGGTTCAAATTTTAATGTAAATATACAATATTTGCATGATGTTATGTTCCGTATGTAATCCATCATTAGCATCATTGTTGAGAAACTAATAAGGTGACTGTTGTACTCGCTCTGCACACGCTACTGTACGATCGATGCTTCCATGCATGTTTAACATCAACAGCAACGACACTCATCCAGTACAGCAGTGTAACCTGATCTGTTACTGGTAGTCTCCATTGCTTTAGTTCCTTCAGGCAAGAGCTATAAAGAGTTACAATGGAAGGTTTGTTGCAAGCGATTTTGTCACAGCAGTGTCTATTAGCTTCATACTGGACAAAATAAATAGCGGTGGGATCTGCTCTCATGAAGGAGAAGACTATCATATGGTGGATGGAATAATATTCGGTTGCAGTTGTTTTTGTTTTTGGAAATGAGCATCACCAAATCTCTATACATTCATACTATTATTATTAATGGATGTCGCAGTCTTCTGTTCACTTACATGTTACTGTATTAGTCAACAACTTTTTACTATCTCTTGCATTCACATTTCGGTCTGGTGCACGGTCAAGTTGTTTTAAAATGGTGTAATTGAAATGCTGCTTTTATATAAACCTGGCAGCCTCAGAGGAATAACCTTTACAGAGGTAATTTCAATAATGAAAATGAGTTACAGAGAAAGCAGAGAGTCTGAACACACACACACACACACGGCTTTGGGTGAACTACTTGTGAGCTATAAAACTGGTTTTCAGAAACTATTCCCAACATTTAAGTATCCTGGAGGTGCAGAAATTGTGCACACTAACGCAGACCCAACAAATCTTCAAGAAAAATAACAAGTCATCCCAGTAGGTGGTAAAAGTACACAGAGAGGAAAAAAAAGTCAGTACGTTTTATTTTCTGAATGCTAATGTTTTTTCCCCCAGCTGCTATATCAAGGGAATGTTTCTCAATTTGACTTCACTACATGGGACACGGAGCTAGTGATGACTTTTAGATGGAATATTCATTTTAAATGTGATTATGGTCAGAGGTCGTAGAGCTGGGCAGAAATACAAACCGCAAAATCATTAGAAAGCCCAAAATTAATATGCCAAGACCAAGTCATTATGGTCAAGTTACAAGAGAGGTTATAAAATGCAAGTGGAACATATCGACGTGACAAATTGCATGATTAAAATCAGTTTCTTTCTGTAAATTTCCTTCCTTCGGTTGTCGAAAAGAAAGGGTGAGGAAAAACCGCAAATGATATTCTAATGCTCGACTCTCTGCTAGTCTGTATTTCCTGTGACTGTGCATTACTTCCTGCGAAGTCATCAGCAGCACTGTGAAGCAGCCCGGCCTTTACGAGTCCTGCAACACGGACGAGGTTATCGGAGCAGAGCACGGCTGCAGGAAACAGGATGGAGCAACAATGCGGAGTGAAGACATCTCGGTGGACCAGAAAGCCATAAAAACACCAGATGTGAAGGAGGAGATGAACCGAAACAAGACGTTCGCTGGGATTCTACAAATGGCTGCTTTCCCGAGACACTTCATCATTAAACGATTCCGTTATTGAATTAGTAACGTTTGACTTAATACTGGACGCAAAGGAGTCTTTCTTCCAAATTCTGGCATAACTCCTAACTACATACTTTGTGATTTTACTCATTTAACATTTCACTCATATAATAAATCGTTCATTCATTCATTTTCTACCGCTTATCCGAATTTTCCAGAGATGCCAAATCAACCTACCATGCATGTCTTTAGACCGGGGGAGGAAACCGGAGTACCTGGAGGAAACCCCCGAGGCACGGGGAGAACATGCAAACTCCACACACACAAGGCGGTGGCGGGAATCGAACCCCCAACCCTGGAGGTGTGAGGCGAACGTGCTAACCACTAAGTCACCGTGTCCCCCCCTCATATAATAAATCACTCTCAAAGTGTTTACAAAATTAAGTCGTTCACGGTCATGCTGGAAATTTGCACTTGTTAAATAGGTGTTAACGAGGTCACTATTAATTTTGCTAAGTCACGTAGTAAGTAGAGTTAGCAAGAAAGTAGAAATGTACCTGTAGCTCTAAAGTCTGAATGACCTCGCTTCCTCTTTCTATAGAGTCATTTATAGCAGGATTAGAAAGTGTTAAATAAAATCGCACTGTCTGTTCAGACGTCAACACGGTCAGTCATGAAGGTTACGCTACTAGTCCATGACGCATAGACAATAGAGTACATGGTGTATGAGTCATGGAGGTTACGCTACTAGTCCATGACGCATAGACAATAGAGTACACGGTGTATAGTGTGTTAGACGTTATTCGAGATGCCGCTTATCCGTCACATGATGTTGATACGAGACGTAAATTAACTGTAAAGGACACCTTTAAGAGACTCACGAGGTCTCTTAAGATCAGCATAGGAAGCCGAACAAAGACGAACTCCGCTGTATAGAAATCTAAAAAGAATCACAGCTCGGACAAAACAGACACGTGCAGGAACACCCAAGTTTACAGAGTAGGCTTGTTTGAATCAAACTGAAAAGGAAGTTTTTTTTTTGTTTTTTTTTTAACTAAAGAAACCCTTCTCAGGTAACCACACAGACGAGTACTGAATCACACTTTCAATTACATCCTCACAGTCAATGAACTTGGTAACTTTCCCGTGACCGGCCACAACAGATGACACGCTGCTGCAACATGAGAGCAGAACACCGCAGGGTGCAGGGTTACGACTCCAATAAACTCTGGTTTTACTGAGTGGGCGGGCAAAGCGGACAAGTATAAACAATCTTCAAGCAGAGACGAGGATTGCGCGATGGGTTTTAAACAGACTCTTAATGAAAGCATCGAGGAGTTCTTGAGCTGAAATTTAAATTTTTAAGAATCTGTTGAGAGCATGACGAGCGAACAACAATTCGATCCATAATGAAGAAATTCCATTCATTTTTCTACCAAAAATATCAAAAGGTATTTTATAAGACTCCATGATTCATTCGTTCATTCATTCATTTTCTACCGCTTATCTGAAGTACCTCGGGTCACGGGGAGCCTGTGCCTATCTCAGGCGTCATCGGGCATCGAGGCAGGATACACCCTGGACGGAGTGCCAACCCATCACAGGGCACACACACACACTCCTTCACTTACACACTCAAACACTACGGACAATTTTCCAGAGATGCCAATCAACCTACCATGCATGTCTTTGGACCGGTCGAGGAAACCGGAGTACCCGGAGGAAACCCCCGAGGCACGGGGAGAACATGCAAACTCCACACACACAAGGCGGAGGCGGGAATCGAACCCCCAACCCTGGAGGTGTGAGGCGAACGTGTTAACCACTAAGCCACCATGCCCCCTATACTCCATGATGGATATTATATATACACAGGGGTTTTGGGAACAAACTGAGTTAATAAGTTTTTACGATTTGAATTAAAAAGTATGGAAATTTCCAAAAAATAAATAAATAAATAAAAATTTCCACATGATTTCTCATCCGTTGTGGACGTATTGTCGTGATAACACAATATTGATAATATATCGTCATAATCACCCTGCCCTCTCTCAAACAATTCATTTAAAATGAAACATTTTTGAAAAAGGTAAAATTATGAATTCGTAGTACGTGTTTGAAAGTCAAACCCCCTGCGATGTGCTGCTCTTAGACTCTTTCCACCTACGTTGATTACTTAGAGGCGACTACGGACACGATAACGTATTTGAACGAGTTTGGGAATATAAACGTAGCACAAACATTATACACACGTATATTATTTAAAAAAGATTTAAAACAAACAAAAAAAAATACGTGGTGACATTGTTAAGGGTGTGCCAGGTCACTACCGAGTAAACCGCTTGTTTAGTTACCTCGACTCACTTACACCATCCTGCACTGGGTTTAGTGAGTAATTCGGAAGACGGCTATTTTTCCTCTCATACCTAAAAAGGAGAAGAGCGCAGTCTGGCCCGTTAGCGAGGCTTTTCATCATGCGTGTGTTGATACAGCGGGAGCCTAATGACAGAGCAGAGCTCTCGAGGATGTAGAGCAGAGGGTGTGTGTGAGTGTGTGCGAGAGAGTGAGTGAGTGAGTAAGAGAGAGACACTACGTGGGTAAGCCTGTCTGCTTCCATTACTCATACCGTAATCACTCAAGCCTTTAAGCTAAAAGAACAGGTTTCACACAATTAGAACTTTGCTCTCCTGGTCACCAGACTCTAAATTTAACTTTCAGAAAAATTCCCTCATATGACCCTGATATCTGGTGTAGACCCTCAGATCGTACCAAGCCTGGTCAGTGCAGTAATATAAAAGTAGATGTGTCTCAGTGCGATCAGCCACATCAGGCTTTTCATCTCATTTTTTATCTGAAAATCTGGGCTGGAAAAACCACAGAATGAATCGGTTGTTCAATCTTTTTTTTTTTTTTTTAAACAGGTATTAAAAAAAGGACTCAACCTGGTGGTAAAAACAAAAGAGAAAAGAAAGGCACACGGATCAAATCGTGTAATTAATTGTTTTTCTTAGGAAGACTTTATATAAAAAAAAACAAAAAAAAACAACACAAAGACACAAAGGGGATTAAAACCTTGTTTTAACTCCAGAATTGTGTTTTGAAACACGGAAGTGTTTGCTCAAGTGACGAGTGTCGCTTCAGCTGGAGTACTGCTAAGAGTTTGAGTGTGTAATTCAGGTGAGAATTGTGTGTGTGTCTGGGTGAGTGTGTGTGTCTGTACCTGTTGAGTGTCAGAGTGAGGGAGTCCACTGCTGCTCTGATTTTGTTTTGTGCCTCAACATGTGTCATCTCCTCAGCGTTGGAGTCTTCAATAGACACCACGCTGTCTCCCACTCCGACTCCTGCCTGAGCTGCCTTTCCTCCGGGAGTCAGCTACACACACACACACGAGAAAGAAAGAGAAAATTAGCATGAGTCACATCAACAACCCGTTTTACTTTAGCCAATAAATTAACAATTCTTCTAAAGAACAAAGGTTTGTATACTTTATAGATCTTAGGTTTTTCTATTCACTGTCTTACCATCCGTCTGACGAGTTCGCTTCCGCTTTGCCAAAACCGGCTCAACCGAGAAACCGGCTGTTGAACAAGATAATCGAGTTGATGACCATGTTTTTTTTTCCTAATATGTTAAAGCATGAATCAGACATCATACATGTAAACGCTGCATGTTCGCATCTATGTGGTGCGCGGGATTCTACGGAGAACTCTACAATGTGCAATTACAGGGTTTAAATAAAACTAAAACCGAGCGATTCCGCCGAAGGCCGCCATCTGTCACGGCTGTCATTACGGTGTCGTCTCGAGTCAGAGAACACTTGCGCGTGATTACATGATTGGAAAATCAGTCCTGCTGCAGAACTCAACCAACACTCATCTTCAAGAGGATCATCTTACAAATCTTTTAATTTAACACTGGACTTTCAACTGCATCCGAGATGATCGACTGTCTCCGGCATCCCGCAATGCCATATGCCGTCCTACGGCCAGTGGGATTTAACCCGTAAATGTTCTTCTCTACCTAAAGAGAGCAATGCAGCAGCACTATAATCCTTCAGTCTGTCCAGGTCCCTCACTTCCTTCTATTTTAACTACACTCTCCATCTGCGTTCTGGGACTACGTATCCAACCAACAATTGGCGAAAAAAACAGCTACAGTAAACCTGTAATTAATGAGTGTCTGATGAGATGTCTAAAAAGTTATTTGAATGGTCCCTAAAGTTGTCCCTTGCTGTGTTTTCTTGCGTTTTGCCAAAAACCCTAGATGATTCACGGCTCATCACCGGTTCATAATTGCACCCCGATGACTAAAAAAAGAACGAGTAGATTTTATGATGGCTGACTAGGCAGGAATAAAGCCGGGTCAACGGCAGCACAGAGACTTTCACGGCGTGTCACGTACAGGAAACAGACTGTAAATAAGTGGATGGATGCTGGACACTGATGTCCACAAGTCCCACAGAGTTCCACAAATGTCATTCTAGAGGTGAACAGGTTGGAGATGTTACTTCAGCAAAACTGGAACTAGAGCGAGAGCCAGCAGGTATTTGAAAGCATTTACAAGTTTCCATATGGAGTCGAGTTCTCTATGACGCGGTTGACTTGGACGTTCCCGGGGTATAAGATTCTGGTCAAACCGTGAGTCCCCATGTTGTTTTGAAGGGAACAACATGGTTCATCAACCTAGTTTCTTTTTGCAATTACCTATACCGTGTATCTAATTTCTACATGTGTTCGCCGTAGTTTAAACTGTGCGTGCTACAAGTGTGATTCATAACTTAGTGTAATCGTGTGCCGTCTTTTTAACAGTTAATCCATGGAAACGTGTGTGTCTATTGTAGCCTAGTTTGTGAAGTTGTACTATTATTGTACGGTTGAGCAGAACAATCTCTGTAGTGATTTACTGTGAAACTAAACTCCAAGGCATTGACTCACACCTAGTTGTTTTGATGAATACGACGTTCAGTCCCTAAGGAGTGCTTCTATTGTCACAGGCGATGTGGTTTTATCAGGCAACGTGCGTTTGCATGAGCGCCCTGCAAAACCTCGACACGACCTTCACCTCAGCGTGAAACAGCAAAAGCCTTCGACATCTGTAACGCACATGGTTCACGAGGGCTCTGTTGCACCATTCGGCTATTTCCTGTCCCAAATCCTAGACACTCCACCCAGAGTTTTACAATCACACGAGTCCACAATCATCTCAGCCCTAGGTCTGGACTTAAACATATTACTTTTACCAGCACCCATTTAGTCTCCTGTATTCTGTGCATGGAGTTGTCTAAACAAGCAAAAAAGTGCTGCATGCTGTTATAGGAAAATAATCAACAACCGATGAAGGGTGTGAAGCACCAGACATGAAGACATTGTTCCCACCCAGAACAGCACATTCTGAAGTGTTTTAATCCTCTTACACGACAGCAGTTTGCCGTTCCCTCAGTAGATCCTAGAAATGAGTGCTCAAGCATGGAACCAGTGAATTAAATGCTAGGATCTGATTGGTCAGATCTAATTTTTGGCCCTTATTTCCATGTAACAGCAAGAATTCAAAGTAATTTAGGCTAGTAAATATATAATAGTAACATAATTATCTAAATTGTACCACTCCATCGAAGCCTAATAATAATAATAAATCAGTCGCTGTCGGGCGGAATCCTCGTATCTCCATTATTTATCAGGAAATTAAATAAATGCCTTATCTGCAATGCACAGGGTTTAGTCTGTGTTGCAGTGGATTGTCTTGCACTAAATTCCTGTCCTCAGACAAGCACCAGAACTAGCGGGGGTTCCTTTGAGCCCAGTATTTTGAAGACATTTACCTCAGAAGACGTGTTGATTCGTTGCGACTCTTAATCTTGAGGATATGCCGCGAAGCTCTCCCGCAGAGTGAAGAAGAGGTGGACAGTTTAAGTGTCCAATGGGTTTAATTAGGTTTGCGATCAAGCTATTTTCAAAGACTTTAGATTGGTTAATAACTTGTAAAAATAACAGAATCACGTGGGGACTGGCCAATAGCATCTATATATGAAAAAATATTGAAATTGACAAAATTTGGACATACGAGGTTTCCGCCCGACTGCGACGAATTACTTAAAAATTGGGGCCTAATGGTTAGAGAGTCTGACTCGTAATCCTAAGGTTGTGGGTTCGACTGAGGTGGCCTTAAGCAAGGCACCGAACCCCCCAACTGCTCCCCGGGTGCCGCAGCATAAATGGCTGCCCACTGCTCCGGGTGTGTGTTCACGGTGTGCGTGTTCACTGCTGTGTGTGTGCACTTTGGATGGGTCAAATGCAGAGAACGAATTCTGAGTATGGGTCACCGTACTTAGCCGTATGTCACGTCACTTTCACACACACACAAAAAAAGAGAGAGATTTTTATTTCATTTTTGTGGATGAAGTCTAAGCACTTTAACAGTTCAGCAAAGTCTTCAGGATAAACTCCTCTCTGGTTTCTTGGCAACTAACCAACTTGCGTCACAGATCTCTCTCAACATTAAATCTAACTATGAACTGTTAATGTGAGGAAGTTCGAATTTAATCTCAATCTTTGGCAAGTTTCTGTGGTATAAGTGGAATAACACACTCCAGTCTGTGCCTTACAATGATTATGCACTTTCAGGCAGTAGCGGCACTCATCTTGCACGTCGTGCCACATCACACCCACCCCACGTGTAATTTTCATAACAGTCGGTTAGGTTATTGATTAATTATTTTCTAGCTCGTGTACAGTCGCCTGCACTGTTTATGTTTACCGAAATCAAATGAGTCGTGTTTTACCCATAAAGGTAAAAGGAATTTAGCAAACAAAGTATCTGGCTTAAAAATACTGTGAACGTGTATCAGAAAAATGACAACTCACATATAAGAGGAAAGATAGAAAGAAAAAGACCAAGCGTGAGTAGGAGTGCTTGAGATTTGGAAAAGCAGAGTAAATGAACTGTATAAAGGAGGACACTGAGGAGAGCGATGAGGCTCTGAGGGCCGTGATGACGGACAGAAGCACCTGCGTCCTGGGCTCAGGTTCAGAGCAGCTGTTCCTCCGCTCAAAGCAGGACAGCAGTGAAGTGCTGAACTCAGGCCTTTTAAACGACACCATAAACTCCTTCGGTACAGACAAAAAGTGTGTCCTTTCACACGAAGAAATCAAACATGGGAACGGGAGGAGAGTCACACCTTTGATACGTCATGATAAATTGAACACCGGGGTGAACAGCTGTAGACCACCGCTTTACCTTCAATCTAGTCACAATTCACTTTCATTTCTTCCACTTCTTTTTTCGGTTTGGGGGGTTGGGGGGC
This sequence comes from Tachysurus fulvidraco, assembly GCF_022655615.1. Classification (NCBI taxonomy): domain Eukaryota; kingdom Metazoa; phylum Chordata; class Actinopteri; order Siluriformes; family Bagridae; genus Tachysurus; species Tachysurus fulvidraco. The sequence continues at coordinate 279,971 of NC_062532.1, read as the reverse complement.
TGGAAGGAACTGTTGCATCAAGATCCATAAATACCTACCTCACAGAGCTCAGATCTCAGCCCCTTACAAAGCCTTGCTTCAAAACAACCCAGCCACAAAATAGGCTTCTTTCCTGATGTAGCTGGGAATCAGATCAGCGAGAAAAGATAGTTGTTTTTTTCCCATTTATTTATTTATTTTATGAGTGGAAGCACTCCATGCTGAGCGCTTGTCAAATTTATGTCCCTCGCAGATCATTAAGCGCGAGGAGTAATGCGGGCTCAGGGACGCTAAAAGAAACAAATGTTAAGACGAAAAAGACATAATCGAGGATAAAACCCTGGGGGGAGAAGGGAAGGGGGAGACGTGCGAGAATATAGCGAAACGGTTACATCATAATTGCAGCTCAGCTCATGTTCAGACAAAACTGGTTGACGCGATCGAGACAGATGATCCGTCATGGGAGGAGAACCTAACGTTAAACATCTGTTGGAAATGTTGCGTAAACATTTTTTTTTAAAAAAGGCGTGTATGTACAATCTCTTCTTGCCTCGCTCCATGATAGGGAAAAAAGCGACAGGCTGAGGCTCGGTGATGACCGAGGGGGAAGACACAAGAGGCCAGTGTGTGCTGTCAGGATTGGGGCAAGTGAGTGGTGCTAAAAATGTATGGAATGCTGGAAATTTCTAACATGCTAGTCAGGAACATTCCTGCAGACGGACAGCCCACATACAGAAGAGCTTTTCTCAGAAGAAAAGGGATGGGAAAGTAGACCTGTAACGTAGACACATCACATCACCACATCACAAGGCTACAGCAGTGCACAGAAACACGGCACTAAGTCTGTTCTGGATGAATCACACCTGTGTGAACAGTCAACATCAGACTGACATCAGCTCGAACATGAGTGCCTCGTGTTCCTGCACTAGCTCATTAAAGTGTCACTCAGGAGGTGAAGACAGAAGAGGTGTAGTGAGTCAGTCCTGCATCACTCTTCTAATCTGCAGGTATGCTCTGCTGACAGGGGAGTGGCAGGTACCACGATATGGTTGGTGTGTGTGTGTGTGCGTGTGTGTGTTTTGCTCCCAAAAGACTTCAGGATTATCTGACATTTTTGGAAAATAAATAAATACATAATAGATTCGTCTAGAACAGCAATTTCTGAATTGTTTATAGTTTATGCCAAAATATTAAAGCACAAATTTGTTTCTCCTTCCTGTGTAGAAGTGATGGCTCAAGTGGTTAAGGCTCAGAGTTGTTGATTGGACAATTGGGTTCAAGCCCCAGCACTGCCAACCTGCCACTATTTGGCCCTTGAGCAAGGCCCTAAACTACCACTGCTCCAGGGACACTGCATCATGGCCGACCTCGCGCCTACCCCTAACCATCAAAGTTGGGATATTACAGAATTCTTTTACATATTTGAGAGAGACAATTGATGAAACGTGTGACAGTCCCAGAGACCAGACATGAGATGGTAAGAGAGTGATTGAGCACGTACAGACACGCTCGAGTCATTGCTCAACACCTGGCAACGTTACCAACTGAACGTCTGGCTGTCACTCGAACCCGTGAGGCTCTCGAAAATTAAAAAGGCAAGCAGACAAAGGGGTGGCTTCCATTCACTGAGCTCAACCTTCACTCCTGACTGGTCAGCAAAACAGTCGAGTCAAGCTTGTAAAAGTAGAGGCTCATAAACTCAATAATAAATGAGAGGATGAAGAGGAACAAGAAAACACACGACTGACTTAAGATTGCGTTGCGATTGGCAGCAAGAGTCAAAGAGGTTATCAAAGTTTTCCCCAGAAACAATGATGCTTTCCAATGAAGTTTGAGCATAACATGGATTCAAGAAGGAGTTACAGAAAACAAAAGACTTGTTAGAACAAGCGAAAAATTTCAGCTACTGAGCTCCGAAAGCTTTTTTACAAGATCCATGCACTGCATTACTCACACTACGGCAACGCATGCCAACACTGAAGCCATCGTTGGCTTCCTCACAGTGTCTATCTATCTTTCAAGAAGGTCGTTTTCACATGTGGTCCCAGTGCTTGAACTGGTCTAGACTTAAGAACCGCTTGCGTCAGGGGCTGCGGGTGGGACGGGGTTACTGTGACCAACAAGACCAAAAAGAGAGCGTCGTCAGCGACATTTTAAAATCATTTTAAATTAGTATTCGCCACGTTTGGATGCCAATGTAGGTTTAACCATGAGCCATGAGCATTAACATTGTTGATGTTGTGTTTGCCGCTGCTGTGCTAACGTTGCAGTATGACGTCGTATACAGTGACATAAGACTTTGCTATGTGATGGCTCTCTAGCCCATGGAAATGCAAACCGGTTCTTAGAAGGCTCGCCAGTGAAACCAACTTCGAACCAGCACCTGGTTCTTTCTGGTGGAAAGGTGGCATAGAATCACAGTTTTGGGTTCACGTCAAAGAATTCCTTCCATGACCAATGTGTGTGGGCAGGTTTGCTTTTTGGACATCGCGATGCACCAGCAAACCAGGAACTGCCTTTGTGTTAAAACAGGAAGTTGAACCAATCTCCTTATTTGACGTTGCAAATATGAATAGCTACCAGCACTGATGAGGGCTGTGCTAAGGTGAAGACTGCTGGTTTCATGAGGACTGAGGATCAGATATCTTTGGACCGGCACCCTGGCTGGAAAACAGCGTTCGCACCTAACAAGAGATCAAGTCAAAGACAAAGTCCCTCTTGGATTTTGGATGCATTTTGTGTAATTAATGCCACCAAACGTTCTTAATTGTGTGGCTTGATTTTTAAAAACTTTGAGATCTTTTTTCCCCACAACAAAACTACTTATACTGGTAAAAATCACAAGCACAGGATTCTTCTTTTTAACTCCAACCAAAAGACACATGCAATGACTTTCTACGAGAGCTGAACTTCTGCCGAGAGGACTCAGTTCCTAATGCCGCGTTAATAAGAGACGGAAAGTGTGTCATGTTCAATTTGGAGCTTCGGCGGCAGCAATAAGCCGAGACTTGTTGACCTTTAGCAAAGGATGAGAAACCAAACAAACCTTCAGCATATCCATGTGAGGTGTGAGAGAGAGAAAGAGCTGCTCCGAGCCTTCTTTTATGGGTTTGATATCAAGCAGTGACATGTTTGAGAAGGAATGCGAGTGTTGTAACGGCCCTCGCCGGGCTGGAAGCATACGGTTCTCGTTATTTCTCTTGTTGCATTTCCTTTTGAGGATTTGTTTGATGCTTTTTGTGATTGCTGTTCAGCAGGAACAAAGTGCCTCAAAGCCACAGTACTGCATTCAGACATCCATTTCTATTAGCACAAGCAGTTTCAGGGGCGATTTAGGAAGGAATGTCCATCCTTCTGCCTGTTTGGACATTTTAAGGAATACATCAGCGAGTCATGCAGCCATTGTGATGCCAGACAACATGTCCTTATCAAGCTTTTATTTCACCGGTAAATAAACACTCAGTCATCGGCCAATACTCACGTAACAGAATTCCACTGTTTGTTTAGCTCTCCAAATATTCATGTCTGTATCTGTATCACAATGTAAGGTGGGCGTGGCCTAAACCAGAAGAGGCCTACTACCCTGCTTCAAGAGGCAATTGGAAGTTTTTCAGAAGTTCTTTTAAGACAACGTTCTTTATATCTGATTCCTTATTTTGTGATTTACATATTTTAACTTCTTAGATCTTATGTACTTTTTTATATATAATATTCATATTTAACCTTCATATCAGTGCAATTTGCATTCCACTTTGTTCATTTAAAGTCACTTCCTATCAGCTGTTCATTTAAGAGGAAGCTCTCAGCCTTAGCGACACTCAAAGATATCTACTATCGTGATAAAATGTGAGAACAATTAAGCTTAAGCTGAACACAAACACGTTCCTACTTATACTTTTTGGTCACGTCCAAAGAAAGTTAATTTACCGGGTGATAAAGAGAAGAAGAGGGAGTGGAATTTTTTGCGGGAAAAAGTGCTGAGTGTGTGTTTTCCAGCCTTCCTGGCAATGACGTCTTCAGAGCAAAAAATTCCACGGATTAGTATTTGGGAGTCATACAGTTCGGTGTCAGGGGTGGGGGCTAGAAGGATTAAACTCACCCTGGACACTGTGAGAGGCATGCTGAAATCCTTCCCTCCCTGGAGTCGGAAACCCCACGGCGCCGGCCCGCTGAGCGTCACGCTGTAAACGTTCATGGCCTATGTGGGGTGAGAGAGAGAGAGAGAGAGAGAGAGAGAGAGAGAGAGAGAGAGAATGGATGAGTAGAGTGAGATAGAGGATAGCCTTCTTTCATCGCATTGCAATAAAGACCAAAAAAAAAAAAAAGGGAGTGCAAGCAAAACACAGAGGATCCGATGCCTTAAAAAGTCTGCTAGTGATAAATGGGTTTTCTTGTTTTGTTTTTTGGTAAATCACGATAGACAAACCAAAAGTTTCTGCAATTTTAAAATATTTCCTACAACTTCAGCAGTCAGTTTCCCCATAGACAGCATGAGCTGTCTAATCTTAATCTAGACCATCACTAGATCACTGTCTGTCTGTCTGTCTACATCTTTAATTGGCTACTCGTGATGTCACCCGTTTGTTGCATCACGTTTCAAGAATGAATCTGACAGAGAAAATAGCTGTCAGGATTTGGTTACAGAACAGAATCAGGTTCAAATATCAAATCAAACCAGAACTGAAGGATGAACCATCATGCACTTATTCACCAAACATCAACCAGAAGAAGAAAAAAAATACAAAAACCCAGACAGAAAAAAAATGCTGATCGCTTTGATAACCTTTTTATTCTCCACCCAAACATACAGTACCACTTTATTCAACATGCATTGTATTATGAACACTTAACATGTCTGCACGGAATTTGTAGAACTGTCATTAACGTGTTCTAAAGTTTTTCTTCGTTATTTAAAGCAGTGATATGCTCGCTTTGGGAAGTGGGCCAGCTTATTTTGAGCGCGTCATAAAAGCTACAGATGTCGTTACACTTTGGAAGGCTTTGTAACAGAACTGCGAGACTGTGCAGAACTACAAACCTGACATTTTATGATGTCATCAAAGATTCTGGAAGTGTCTTTAACCTGAAGCATAAATCAAACTCCACAGATCCTTAGCATGAGCTATTTTTAATATTAAGCACATTATTTAAAGGTTACAAGGTATTTGTTGATGCATAAAAGTTTAGCCCAAAAAAAAAACAACAAGAACTTTCCACACGTTAGGTCCAATTCAACATTCTGTATGTGAATATAATGCTTACAAGCTTTTAAAGTAATCGAATTTTGGTGACATGAAAAGCACCAACTATACAAATTTAAAAAGAAGCCAAGTTTCAGAAAAGTCCACTATGAAACGAACCGATCAAGACAAAAGTTCTACAGGCTATAAGAGAGAACACCAGGATTCCTGAGAGTCCAGCATGGCACTTGCTGTCTAGAGAGACTGAATAATAAAAAGGAGACGCTTCTCTGCCCCTTCATCCTATCCACTGCACTCCGCCGCCTGTCTGACCCGGCAGCATGAACGTACCTCACAAAAAGGGCCGAATCAGCCACTGGAAAGCCAGGAAAAGTAAGAGGAAGGCTGGTTTCTGGAAACGAGTGCGACCCTCCGACTCTTCGGCCTTGTGTCGGGGGTGAGGCTTTACGTCTCGTCCCCACTACACGGGCTATATAAGGAATGTAAAACTACACCAAACTATTTCAGCCCAACACCCACATGAGTCACGCAAAGAGACGGATAGAGAGAGCGAGAGAGAGAGAGAGAGAGAGAAACCTCAACTCACACACATTTTCTGGCTCCAGCGAGAACGTTTAAACCAATGAATAAGCGCAGACAGACATCCAAAAAGACAAGAAGGCGGAGGAGAGGGAGAGGGTTGAGGAAACATTCCACCAAGTGAGAGTTACAAGCCGTTTTACATCACTGTCGACGACGAAGAAAAGGAAGACATGCTGAGAACTATTACCAGCGCAGAGCCGATGATGAGCTGAACATTAACTCATTAAAACACACTGATTCCTGAGGGGCTTTCAATGAGTTCTTAAAAGAAAATAAAGTCAAAGCGAAAACCACTGGCTTTATAGCACAGCTTTTAACTTTAACTTTGGGGGTTTAACTTTAACCTTTGACCCTTGATCCAAAGCCAAGCCTATTAAAAGTGAACCTAAACTAAGAGTACTTCAGATACAGAACCAAATTTAACTGGTGAGCTCCTGCCATATATACTAGATTTCATTCACTTAAAAACCACAACTTTATCTTTTAAAGGTATGAGAAAAAGACACACATCAGCTTGTGTACATGGCAAATACAAGGTGTTGTGCAAATACGAGATTGAGCAGTGATTCATTAGGGCAGCACTCAGAAAACTGTCGAGAGACACAACGCTGAGGCTCATTTAATGACAGATTGTAGTAAACTCTAATTGAAATAAACCAGAATAAATATTTTAGCTGGACAAATTTTTACAAATCACTGTTCAAACAACTACACATCCTTATTATTAAGATGTGATCTACAACAACTGTGTTTCATCGGTGTTCTTGCAAGAGTTGAGGGGTCTCTTGTAAATACATACAGACCCTGGTGCCATGACCCGAGTCCAGGCATCTTCTTTCTGTAATGTTTTAATCATTACCCATCCCGTTCCTCTTCAGAAAAAATAATTGAATGAATGAATGAATGAATGAATAAATAAATAAATAAATAAATAAATAAATAAATAAATAAAAGTCTTTCATGCCACGTGTTGTGATATGCAAATTATCTTGACGACACAAACTAACATGCAGATTCGACTTGTGACGTCACTGGCGACTTCCAGCAACTTTATAAGCACGCGTTAAGCGACACAGTGAGAATAATAAAGTCTCTGTTTTTGTATAATATATATATTATCACATAATTATACATTATAGGTTGAATGAATGAAAGTTGTAGTTAGGTATCTAGGCAACATTAGAGAAAACAGCTAAACTCACAGGAGAAGCTGAGGTAAGTTGTAGCTAATCTCGACACCACTACAAATCATACGTTATCTACAGTAAAAGTGAACTTTGACCCGAGTATTGACTCACTCTTGTTAGCATCTTGTTCAACTTTCTGAGGTAAAAAAAAAAAACCAGCATCAGGTTATAACTCACTTACGTCCTGTCTATCCGCTAAAACACGTTCAAAAGCCGTTCTTATTACCTCCTGCGTGCCTTTAGCGTCTCCAGACATCGTGAAAACGGTGTTTATTGGCCGAAAAGAAAGAAAAATAAAAAGCTTCAACAGAACTGAAAACTTTCCGTGGATCCGCGTCCTCGCGCAGCTGCAGCGGCTCGCGCGCTCCCTCCTGGATTTTTTTAGCAGGATTCGAGGAGGCACGTCACAGGTCACGTGGCCAGTGATGCACGCACCTTGACTGGGGGGAAAATTACTGTATATATGGCTGGGAATTCAAGATTGCTTTGTAAATAAACTGTAATTATGACGTGTCATAAAGGGGGCGTGGCCATACCTATCACAGCAGGGTGCACATACACAGGTAGCCACAGGTACACAACAAGTCACAAACAGCAGTAAATAATAAACAGCAATGAACAATAAACATTGGAAACGATTAGCACATTGTATTTGGTATTTTTATTTATTTATTTCCACATTAATATTATGATTACAATGATTCAGTCTGAAAATTATGAGAATACAGTGGAACTTCAGACTCTCTTTTTTTATCGTATACTTTATCGTATGTAAAAAAAAAATTAAACGCTTGACTTATATTGGTGTGCTTTTTATTATGAGTAAATAATAACTGACAGGCCGGTGTGATGTGACTCAGGGGGGTAAGTGCAGTTACTCTTACCACCCTGAGGTTGATACATATTTCTCTGTAAGTTCCTGTCATCTCCAGTCGTTTCTTCACCAGCGTCACAGGTTTTCCTGTCTCTTTCTTGTCCTGTCTAAATCTAACCCTAACATACAGTATTTACACTGGTCTTTTGTGTAATGTCTTGCACTGTCTTTTGTCTTTCTGTCTTTTGTCCTGCACTGTCTTCCTGTCTTTTTGTCTTGCACCGTCTTTTTGTCTTTTGCCTTGCACTGTCTTGTTTGTATTTTGTCCTGCACTTTTTTTTTGTCCTGCACTGTCTTTTGTCCTGCACTGTTTTTGGTCCTGCACTGTCTTTTGTCCTGCACTGTCTTGTTTGTCTTGTCCTGCACTGTTTCAACCAGGTTGCACAGATGTACTTTATGTATCTAGAACTAACTCACTAAGTCCTTTGATTTGTCTATGTTCTATGTAGCATCCTAATCCTGGAGAAACGTTGTCTCATGTCACTGTGTACAGCAACAGCTATATATGGTTGAAACGACAATAAAAGCGTCTTGACTTGACTCTTGACTTATGCAAATGCATCTGTCCTGAAGTGTTAATGCTTAGTGTTACAGCTTTAACTCTGACTATTACAAGAAACATCTTTATATCAACAACTTTGTGTTAACAAAATTCAGTTTAGTTCCACCGTCGTCCACTAGATGGAGACACAATGCAATAAGTAACGTACACGGTTTCCCGTCACTAGTTTTTATTAACGTATTAAGACAGAGCGACACACGCATGCGCACACGCACGGACGGACGCAGAGCCACAGCTGGACGCGAGTGTGTCAGTGAGTCATTCAGTGAGTGTGTGGAAAATGGCCGACGCGTTCGGACTACAGACGGAAGAAGATCCCGCGGCTGCCTTTCTGGCTCAGCAGCAGCATGAGATCGCCGGCATCGAGAACGACGAGGACAACTTCGGCTTCGAGTTCACGGCTCACGACCAACCCGAAGCCGGAGCGGCAGATACCCAACCGTCACATTTCAGTTCGCACTCTTTCGAAGGTAACTGCGCGAATCCGCCGGCTAGCTGCCGCTGCTAACTACATAAACATCACAGTAAAGCGTTAATATTGTTAATCTACGGATAACATCGACACCGAAATAAAATAAAGTTCTCATTAAACACTCGAGCGGTGAAGAGTTTTATCTTGTCAACGCTAATTGAATTTGACTCTCAAAAATGAACTGCCTTCCTTCCTACCTAGCTAGCTTGCTATCTAACGCTAAACAGCCTAGCATCCTACATTAGCTAGCTAATGCTAAACAGCCTAGCATCCTACATTAGCTAGCTAACGCTAAACAGCCTAGCATTATATATGTGTTAATTTCTTATCATTGCCATTTGTTTACACTGTGGAGCTCCTGTACCAGAACAAAACTTGGCAATAAAGACCTTTCTAATTCCTATTCTGATCCTACACCAGCTAGCTAACGCTAAATAGCCTGTCATCATACACTAGCTTGCTGCCTCCATTCCATAATAGTATTTTAGGTAGCTAATAAATTGACCACTATTAATTTATTTATTTTTTTAGTTAAATTACCACTTCACCTTACTGGGAACCCTATTTATGTATGTTTAGAAGAAAAGCCAACAATATATATATATATTAGTTTAGATGTTAGTTTAAATAACAAAAATATTAAATATTGTACATTAATTGAAGTCAATTATAATGTAATAATTGTTACACACACACACACACACACACACACACACACCTATATCAGCTATTTTGAAGCTGTCCCCATTGTTCTGTGGTACCTCATAAGCCTTATTCAGACCTGATTAGTTTCACAGGATGTTCATTCAAGTCCTGGATGTTGTGATGTTCTTTCACCTGAAAAAAAGCTTTACTAAGTCTTATATAGTCTGGTTTTACCTCTTAGACCAAGTATATGGCTGAGCGTCTGTTCTAAAACGTGTATTTTTTTTTTAATTTTGCGATTCAGGAAGTGTTACAAGAACAAATACAGCAAAAAGCAAAGTGAGGTAACATCTGCATAGAAAATCACACTCGTTTATTCAGACATGAAATTATTAGACAGCGTCGAGTTTGATTGAAGGAAATTTAAAAAAAAAAACCCTAACGTGACCGATCTGGATGGAAATAAAATAAAAAAGGATCCTATTTAAAGTGAATCCCATCCAAATAGGGTTTTTTAACTAAAATAAGTTTCTCAGACTTCCTTGATTATGGATTTGATTAATGAAGTATTTTATTTATTATTATTAATATTATTTGCAGCCATGGAATTTTATATTCCTGAACCGAACCACAGACGACAAAAACATTAGGTCTGAGTTGCCTTCATTACCTGGATGTGATAACGCTGTATTTATTTCATTAAATAAGTCTGACGGCTAAAACGGTCGACACCTGAAACACTGACCGTTCACGCGGCAGAAAAAGGTGATGACAAGACCGTACAGTAGACCTCAAAGTTTCCTCAAAGTCATTTCATTGGTGTGTTCAGTGTTTGCAGTGATTTCTCAACCTCAGCTACTGTAACCGTTTTAAGCGTTTATGACTAGCAGCCAAACAAGACTTTCAGGATTCCACTGTATTGGTTTCCGAACCCTTTAAAAACAGAAGAAGCATTGCTCAAGCACGGCAGTAGTAAGTAAAGAGTAGATCTGTAACTCTCTCTCTCTTTTTTTTTTTTTTTTGTCCAAGTAGATGAGTTCAGAGGAGCAACTATGAATGGAGAACTGTTTCAGGTGAGATTAATAGACTTCTTGATCGCCTATTTTTAATGACTTGACTTTAAGGTTAATTAGTTTTTACAGGCTGTATGTCATTGTTTGAGTCGTGTGTTTAGTCGTAATCCATTAACAGGAGAACTTCCACCAGAACTGAACATTTTGCCATGAGATGACTTGCTAAATATTCAGCTCTATGCTAGTGTAAAGTGGAATAGAAAAGAGTGAGAGTGTTGAATTTAGTAACCCGAGAATACGGATATCTTCGAACGCATTATCAAAAAACAACCCCTAACTTCAAGGCCACATAATGTTGTTCTCTTTTGTTACATTAGTTTTCATTTTGCCTTTCGTCAAGAGCCCAGTAGACTTCATTCATTTTCTAACAAAGGTCGAATTAATTATTAAATTCATTACGCTGTCCAAAATCTACCAACCACGTGTCTTACGAATATAGAAACAGAGTTCCACACTCCGGCCGCGTTCGTAGATGAAATTTAGTACTTTCTTCTGTCCACTTCGATCTCAAATCGCTTCCTGTTTAAGGTGTAACATTCCTCACACACGTAGGCATTGAAGAACGTTGAGAAGTGACTGACGTGTGCTTTCTTTGGTTAGTGGGTGTATTGGGCAGATGGATTGTGAGTACGTTTGATTTTCAGCTGATTTCTTTCTTTTAACCTGCGATTTCGGTCCCTTCAGGACACTAACGACGTAACGGACGGTTACGCCGCCATCTCCCAGGTCGACGTGCAGCGGCAGGAGCCTGAAAGTTTACGCAAGTGGAGAGAGGAACAGAAGGGACGCCTGGAAGAGTTGGGTACGACCTAAAGACATGGCTCCACTTTTGAGGAGCAGATATCGTGTGCATTAGCGCCATTTGTTTATTATTTGTTTGAATGCTAGTTTGAATGCTACTGTATGTTGTTCTCCTTCAAATTGAGTCCAGACCTGTTTTTTTTTAATCCTGGTCCAACAATAAAAGCAGAAACGTCTTGCTTGCTGTCGCACATCATCGTTTTATAAGAAATGCCCGTTCAGTGTGGCTTTACGATCGTTCGATGTCGTATTAATCATCTAAAGTCGACAAGCAGTCTAAAGATTTATTATTATTTAGATTTCTCTAGAACTATTCTACGGTCATATCCGTTTAACCAGCCGATAACCGCTACAGCTGTCGTTGTCTTCGGCTTGTTTCGTATCCGTCTTCAGATTCGGCCTCCAAGGCGGCAGAAATTGAGTGGAAAGAGAAGGCGAAGAAGGAGCTGGAGGACTGGCACGCTCACCAGCGGGAGCAAATGGAGAAGAATAAAGTAAACAACAGGTATTTCAGCACATCATCACTTTGAGCCCCTCCAGCGAAACAGAAGGAATACGTTCTCTCTCTCTCTCTTTCACACACACACTCTCTCTTTCTCAAGTATTTTTTTGAGCTGTATTTTTTTTTTTCTCCTTTTTTTTCTTTTTCTTTTAGAAAAAACTTCCTTCTCGAAGCAAGTGATTTCCATGTAACTGAGTACCAACTTGACAGCTTGTTCAGGCAGGGCACACTTCAACACGTCATTACGAGCTAGTCATGAGGAACCGGGTCCTTTTTTTTTTTTTATACGTTTGCTGAAAAGACATTGTGTCAGACACAATGATGGATAAACAAAAGCAAGTGATGACCAGCCACGCTGCTGACTCCATTTGTTCCATGTTCCATTTGCCAAGGTGTAACGGAAAAGAAAGAAAGAAATTGCCCTTTTTTCCCTCCATGATCCAAAACGTTAAAACCAGCTGCCTGATGTTGTGCTCTGACACGTCCAGGCACGGACTCCACAAGACCTATCCATATCTGTGAGACCTTAGAAGCAGATCCTTTAAGTTAGGTTAGGTTTTAGCCTCCATGAATCAGACCTGTTTGTCCAGAACATCCTACAGAAGCTTGATTGGATCGAGGTAGTGATGTGTGGAAGTCACCCTTTACCCTCCAACACATCAATCACAGAGAACCGGCCAGGTGCCATAGTAACAAGCTACCGAAGCTTATTCATTTCACCCGTCAGCGGTTTTTAGTGTTATGGCCGATCTTGAAGAATCGATCAAGAACGCCGGTTTCATCAAAGGAGAGATCTTTAAATCGTTACACCCTAAATAAACCGTCGTACTTTGAGACAGACCTGTTAAAAAAATAAATAAATAAAAATACAGTGTGCTATTAAACTTTAACAAGACTAGCTACAGATATACAGAAGGCAGGTTATGACTTGGTCCCATAACTGTTTCTCAATCCCACATTAACACAGCAAACAGTAGTTACGTTATTATGTCAGATTTATCTGTTTGCTGAAAACAAGCAATGCTTTGTTTCGTGTTTTTTTATTATTATTATTATTATTAAATCTTGAACTCTAATTTGCCAACAATCTCTGGAAGCTCTTTTGCATTAATATTTCTCACGATCTAACCAATCTCCACTTTTCTTTGTGTGTAAGGAAGCTTGTGTAAAATTGACTCTCCCTCTGTGTGTGTGTGTTTCTGTTTGTCTCTCTTTCTTCCTTTGCCTGCTTGCGCATTAGGATTGCTGATAAGGCTTTCTACAAACAGCCCAACTCTGATGTGATAGGCTTTGTGTATGTCACTCGTTCTCAAATAAGGTCCAAATCAGCGATATGACCTCATCACTCCGCTCCCTCCTTAACCAAATACACCCAGAGACTCACCGCTAGTTTTTTTTTCTAAAAACGCGATTTTAATCCCGACAGGTTTCTAATCTAAAATACAAAAAAAAAAAATAAATAAAATCCATAGCACTATTAATCTTTGCTTTTTGGGTCAGCGAGTGTGAGGCCTTCTTGCTGAATGTGTATACATGAATATAAGTATATTGTGTTAGTGTTCTAGTGTATGTGAAGTTCTCAGTGGTCAAAGTGCATGGGTTTATTGTAGTAATTAAATTGTGATTTTCTTTCTTTTTATTTAATCACCTCTCCCCATCCCCCCCGATTAATGCACATATTACTAGTGGTGATGAACTGCATGGCATGTGTTCAAAGTTGCCGTTAAATAACACCTTTTGTTTACCGTACTAACGATCCCACGTATGTCTTCAGAGCATCCGAGGATGCCTTCCTGAAGGAGTGCGACGACAACAGCCCAGGCACCGAGTGGGAAAAAGTGGCACGGCTCTGCGACTTCAACCCCAAGACGAGCCGCCAGACGAAGGACGTGTCCCGGATGCGCTCGGTCCTCATCTCCCTGAAACAGACACCACTGTCTCGCTAAGGCCTCGTCACACACTCCGTCTCGTGTCTCGCCTTCTGTCCAGCTCCATCTCAGTGTCCTTTTTCGCACTTTGTTTTAGCACAAACAAGATGTTTGGGTTTTCTGTCGTTTCTTTTAAGGTGTATGGTGACTTGAAACTTTCCTCTGTTACACAAACTGTACCAAATTGTTATTTTTTTTTTGCTTCAAGAAAATGAGAACGGTGTCTCTCGTGTAGGTTGGAGTGCAGGACCCTCAGACCATCTCAGAGTAACTATAATTAAAAACACAGCTCAAACACACAGCATGAGCTTTTAGAAGGAAGCTAACTGACTAAACGGCAAAAGCAGTACAGCCACATCAGCAGTCAGACGTTCAGTGTTTGCTTTTTTTTTTGTTGTTTTTTTAAAGAAACAAAAAGCGAAAATTTCTGCAGTTTCAATTTGATTTGCGATATATTAATATACATTAACACTACAGTTATTAACGCTGCCCAATTTGGTCCTCTGAGGCACCCGGATGTTCCTGCTGTTTTTATTCGCTATTTCTGACGTCTGAAAACGTAGCGATCCGTATTTAAATTCCTCCCTGCAGCGTATCCATGATGCACTGTGACCTTCGGTTTGATTCACACGCACGCGTTCACTGATCGAGAGCCAGCGAGCTAAAGGGGGAAAAAACAAAAATGTAACAACCGTTTTCACATTTACAGATTAGCGATAGGGATTTTTATTGAGTTAGTACATTTGATTCAAGATTCGACTCGAGATTTAAATTTTTTTTCTTAATCTGAAAACATTTACATCAATTTTTTAAATTAGGAAAATAGTCACCAATTTGCATCCCAGAAAGATTCGTTTTAATTCATACCGGATCACCTTCCCTAGTACGCCGGGTACATAGACGGCAAAGAGAGGTTTCCATGGAAGCATTCAGACGCATGCTTTTGATCGTGTACGCGTGTGAGTCGGCCAGCGTTCACCAAAAAGAGACGAATCGATGAGTCGACTCGTCGACTCACTATTACAGACGTGAGGAAAGGATCTCTGTAGTTTCCGCTGGTTTCTCTTGACCTAAGACCTAATTTGGGAAGCTATGCTGTAATTGGTCTAAACAGCAGAAAGACATACTCGGAAGAGTATCGTGAATAAATTCTTGTGAATAAGAGATGAAACCTCATCTTATTGTAACTTTCAGAGAACAGAAAAAAAACGAGAATAGCTTCATTTTCTGTACTGTGTTCATACTGTTACTGATTATCGCTTTTTGCATGTTTTGCTTTTTTTTTTTTATATACTCAATTTCATGAAGGTTGGCAATAATTCTCTATTTTTCATTCATCTTTGTTTTCCATCAAACCCGCTGCGTCGTAAGTTCCATCCCATTCCGCCCCCCTAAATAATTCCCAAAAAACTAAAAAGATATTTACAGTTTAAATTCTAGGTTTTGTTTAGTGGATAATTTAGCGCTGGACTTGCGTTCATACCATTAAGCCTAACATGTGTCGAGTAAAACAGATATCAGATTTAAAGTGTAGCAACTCCTCCCAGTTCAGATAGAAATCAGTCGAGCATGCGGTAAAGTGTTACGAATATTTATATTCACCATCTTTAACGTTCACTTTGAAGTCTTTCAGCTTTGAGGCCTTTTTGTCCAAAACAGATTTAAAAAGAAAATAAAACTGTTACTTGCCTTTCTGCAGACCAGCTCTGTCGTGTGCTGCACCACAGATTGCGGTTTTTACTGGCTGCCAAAGACTGTATGTTCATGCCTGACTACGCTCTAAATAAAATTATATCTGGACAGTTTTCCAGCCACGACTCAATTCAGTTTTTGGATGTATGGTGGGGATAAAACTTGTTATATAGACACATTAGGTAGAGATAGATGTGAAATGTTTCCCTGTATTAACATAACGAATTAAAAAAAGAAAACAACACAGACATGTTCTCATGGTTGAGATTATTTATTCCAAACCTGGTAGCATACACACTACACTATCAAGCGTCACGTGTCTATGGTTATAAAGTTTATGCTTTCACTACTGAGAAGGGGACTGTCTTTACCTTCAGTATTGCCCTTGGGTTTATATGACATCTATGCAAACAGGGTCAAGGTCAGTGCTAGGTCAAATGTCTGGAACCTTAATTTGCATAGCGGTGAGAACATTTTATTTATCTCCAACCTTGATGGCTTTTGACGCTAGTCATCGTGAAGCGGATTGGTTCGAGTCAGAACTCCAGTGCAAAACTTCATCTATCAAATATACATTTTATTTTTGGCCTGTTCATTTACACCACACCCCACATTCACACAGCAGCTAATTCATACTATTATGTGGTGGGGTAACACACAAAAGGCTTCACCCGAAGGCAACCAAAAAAAACAAACATTTAGAATAAAAAAAGTCAGTCAGTAGCAGTAGCTCACATGGGCCATGAGAAAATGCTGTGTCCGGATTTGAACTCTGAACCCTCAATTCACGGTCTGGACTTCAGTGCCGTCGCGGCGACGCCCACTACAATGGCCACGACGGTAAATCCTTGGGCAAAGATGCGAGTACGCATGAGAAGCTGAGACTGACGCGTCTTCCCCTGTTTGAAAGCTCGGAGGCCATAGAGAAGTGCTCCTGCAGTGCCCAGGCAACCTGAAGAGCAGGAAACAATTCATTTAAAATATAGATCAATAAAATAACAAATGAAGCGGGCTCACAATGTCTGATTTCTTTTAGCTGGCTTGGATATTTTTGTTCTTAACTGCAGAAATCAGACTTGGTTAAGTTTAAAATATCCAAAGAAAATTACGAGCATAGATACAAATCTGGATCCTGATATTTTTGCACAGTCATCTGTCAGATTGACCAGTGATGTGGTCATTGTGTTGGAGGGTGATCCTCTGGCCCAGTCTCAAATCTCTTGCAGAAAAAAAAACCTCTTCTCAAACCTGACCAGCTTGGGGAAAAAAAAAAAAACACGATGCAGGGTAACAAGCCGGGTTGGGTTTATTTCAAAAATAATGTTTTGGATCAACACCCAAAAAGTTTGACTTTGGTCTCAAAATGTTAATAGCTAATAACATCATGATGGATGAAAACCATACTGATTCCCCACATACACACTTTGAAGATTGAGCTATTTTGTATAGACTCAGAATATCCCAGTTCAATCCATTTCAGTCCCAGGTTATAAAATTGCACATGTGGTGGTGAATACATAAGCCATCCATTTTATTTTATTTTTTCATTTTATTTTATTCAAGTCCATGTCGGTATGTGCAATTACATCTCAGACAGTCTTGTTTGGGGTCCGGAAGAGTCCTTGATGTAAACAGCCATTTCCTGTGTTGGTTTGTTTGTGCATGTGATGCTCATACACACCATTAGATCCCTACAAGTAACGGATAAATAGAGGGAACATTCTAGGAACAAACTGTTCCTTTTTCCACATTCATCTAACCCCAGGTCATAAGCTGTAATAACTTATTCTAGCATTTATGGAAGGAGTTCTCTGTGTCAGTAATTTGAAGTTTTCTGACTCAGGAAAGTTTTCAAAATAGATTCCAACATCAAGACTAACAGATTCTTAACTTCAACAGAGAAATAAAATGTTTATAGCTGATACAATAAAAGTGATAACATGAACTAACAGCAATGCCACGTTATATATGAATATGAACTTAGAAGTATGCGTCATTCTGCTGTAGTGTAACAGGAGTAAAATGCTTTGGGATGTGCTGTAATGGAAAGTGTTGATTGTTTTCCTGACAGCACAACCCCTTATTATTATTATTGTTTTAATCCTTACATAAGCTACACACACACACACACACACACACACACACACACACACACACACACACACACACACACGCACTGTATTAACAGACTTATACAGAATGTTGAAGACGGCTGCCTTGGTTTCGTTGTTCCACGGACATAAGAATCCTTTACAGCCAAAACTGTACATTTGTTTTTATTGTCATTTGGATTTGTGGGCAGTACAAGGTACTAACTCTGCAGGGTGCCCAAACTATTGCAGACACCATTTATTGGTTTTCTGTTATTTTGAAAGTGTAAATGATGGAAATAAAATCCAACTTTTTTTTTTTTTTTACATATTATAAGAATGTCTAAACTGTAATTTGATGCCTTTTGGAGATTTTTCCATCTTTTCTTGGCTTCTTTATGCACATTAATATAAATTTTTACCTGGGATACTTTCAAGACCCACTGTGTGTGTGTGTGTGTGTGTGTGTGTGTGTGTGTGTGTGTGTGTGTGTATATGTGTGTGTATATATATATATTCCCAGAGGTGGAGAAACTCAGAGGTCACGTTGGAGGACATAAAGCTCCACAGTAACTTCTCAACAAGAACAGACACATAATTTAACCTTAAACACAATATTAACGTGAACATCTGCTGAAAGTCCTTCAAATTAAACTAGCTTCCTTGATTAAAAACTCACCGATAGGAACAAACGGGTTTTCTTTAGTTTTCCGTATGAACTTGTCTTTAAACCCCTCTTCACTGGGCCGGGGGAGCGGAGTGAAGCCGTCGATCACCGGCGGCTCCGACAGGTCGAACGCTGGTTTAGCTGCTGCAGCTTGTTCTACCGGACTGGACGCTGCCGCCATGATGGATCATCTGCGACAGCACCAGTTGCCTACTGTAATGCGCATGCGTGAAGACTTCGCGCATGCGCCGCAGGTACTAGCCTCAGTGGAACTTGTTCGTATACTAGATATATATATATATATATCATGTGGTAATGATCA
Source organism: Tachysurus fulvidraco (assembly GCF_022655615.1). NCBI lineage: Eukaryota > Metazoa > Chordata > Actinopteri > Siluriformes > Bagridae > Tachysurus > Tachysurus fulvidraco. The sequence continues at coordinate 261,394 of NC_062532.1, read as the reverse complement.
CAACCGTCTCGTTTGTTGTCTCTGTAGAAGCTAAAGACAAATTAATAAACGTTAATTGCGTTAGCATTTAAAACACAGCCTCTTGTTCTGTTATTTAGAATAAAGCCTCGAGTCTCCTCCAGGACGGTAAGCGGCAGGCGCGAGGATGCGCACGAGCCACAACGTGACGTGTGACGTGTCAGATCCCGCCTTTTTTGCTTAAACGTCATGACGTTGTATTGGAAGGGGATTGGCGAGGTAAGATGGCGGCGCCAGAGGAGCAGGAATTATCTCAGGCTCAAACTGAGAAACTCCTCCAGTTTCAGGTTCGTATTTAGGTGTGATTCTTAAAAAAAAAAAAAAAAAAAAAAAACATGTATGTATTTTTTTTAACGAATGTTCGTTTCACATCTTGCTCGGTCACGATAAGTTGTTTGTTTGTCTTTTATTCAGAATAACAGCCAGCTAACGTTAGCTAAGTGCTAAGTGTTGTAGCCTGTCTCCGTCATCGTAGCTAGGTTACCTCAGCTAGGCTTTAGCTCGCGCTGCATACTTTCGGTGATTGATTTGTACCAAACACGATTACGGATATATAAAGCTGAGGAAACAAAGTAGCCCCTGGCGTTAGATTTAAATACAACTAATCTTATTAACAGCTGACAAATTGTATAAACTTTATTAGCTATCTGTGCTAAGCTTCCTGCAATGATTCTGGCAGAATCCGAGGCACCGAGGTAGGTACCGAACCGACTGTCTGTCTCGGTCACTACCTCGGTGCCTCAGATTCTGTCAGAATCATAGCTAGCGAGCTAGCAATGCCTTTTCTGAGGCACTGAGGCTTAGCTGACTCGGTCACTACGTCGGTACCTCAGTGCCTCAGATTCTGTCAGAATCATCGACAGCTCGCTTTTTATTTTTTCCTGTCTGACTACTGAAATAATTCGTTATTATGATTCAGTCTTAATAACAGCCGGCTCACGTACAATGTGTCATTTACGTTTAAACGTGACTGCATATTTCATCCGGACGCTCTTTCTGAGCCTCACGTATATTTCACACGCGCGGCTTTTACACACACGGCGGTAATAGAGCTGAAAACCGAAAGCGACGGTCTGCGAGCTCTTAATGCACAGAACTATAACTTTATAATCCGTTATAATATAAACATTTCACGTTGTTAGTTGATGAATCTCACTCATGTCAATTCAGCACGATCTGTTCTACGCTCACAATAAAAATCAGCTAATTATACCGTGGAATTGTTACTAATATTTAGTCATTTCTACTAAGTTACTAAATCTCGTAATGTGATTGTGCCAGGAGGAACATTTTAAGCCATTTATAATATATATTTTTAATTTTAGTTCACAAAACTCACTCTGATCACTTCAGGATGTGCTCACAATCAATTTTAGGCATTTTTACTATTGAATTTTTTTTAATAATTCCTATTCAAAATGACCATATGGCAATATAATTTTGACAGGAGACGCAATTTGATCCAACATAAAATTTACATTTTAAAATGTTAGTTGTTGAAACTCACTTATGTCACGTCAGCACGACCCGCTTTATGTTCACAGTAAATTTCAGCCAATTTTACAGTGGAATTTTTTATTATTATTTCATATTCAAAATTACTATATTTTGCAATATAATTTTGACAGGAGACACAATTAGATCCAACATAAAATTTACATTTTAAATTGTTAGTTGATGAAACTCACTTATGTCACATCAGCACGATCCGCTTTATGTTCACAGTAAATTTCAGCCAATTTTACTGTGGAATTTTTGAATAATTCCTATTTAGATTTACTATATCTTGCATTTTAATTGTGCCAGGAGGCACATTTTAAGCCATCATAAAATTATTTTATGTATTTTACTTAATAAAACTCGCTCCGATCACTTCAGGATGTGCGACTCTTTCCTCACAATAAATTTTAGGCAATTTCACTGATGAATGTTTTAATAATTCCTATTCAAAATGACCATATGGCAATCTAATTTTGACAGGAGACACAATTTAATCCATCATAAAATTTACATTTTAAAATGTTAGTTGTTGAAACTCACTTCAGCATGACCTGCTTTATGTTCATCATAAATGTCAGCCAATTTTACTGTGGAATTTTCTAATAGTTTCTATTAAGTTACCATATCTTGCAATGTAATTGTGCCAGGAGCACATTTTAAGCCATTATAAAATATATATTTTTAATTTTAGTTAATAAAACTCGCTTCAGCATGACCTGCTTGATGCTCACAACAAAGATCAGCCAATTTTACTGTTAAATTTTTTAATAATTCCTGTTCAAAATAACCATATGGCAATCTAATTTTGACAGGAGTCAATTTAATGGAACCTGAAATTTACAATTTAAAATGTTAGTTGTTGAAACTCACTTGTGTCACGTCAGCATGACCTGCTCGATGCTCACGACAAAGATCAGCCAGTTTTACTTTGGAATTCTTTAATTATTCATATTTACTATATCTTACAATTTTATTGTGCATCCAATTTTTATCTTTTTTTAATGCATTAGAAAATGGAAATTTTGAAATGTTAGTTGAAAAAACTCACTTGTATCACTTCAGAATGTTCCACTCTATGCTCACAATAAAGATCAGCCAATGTTACTGTGGAACCTTTTAATAATTTCTATTCAAATTCACCATATGTGGAAATATAATTGCCCCAGTGGCCACAATTTAGTCCATCATAAAATTTTTAAAATGTCAGTTGATAAAACTCACTCAGATCGCATTGTAATGATCTACTCTATGCTTACAATAAAGATCAGCCAATTTTACTCTGGAGATTCTTAATAATGCCTCTTCAAATGAATTAGAAATTATATATGAATTAGAAATGATTAATAAATTGTACAGTAAAATTTAATATTTATTTTGCTCATAGAGTAGATTATACCAATAAAATGACGGTTTCACCAACTAACATCTTGACATTTTATAATAAAAGAATATAGTGCCTAAAGGTGCAATTATACTGACAGATAAAGTGACTTTAAAGGTGGGGTCTCCGTTGTTTGAGAAATGCTTCAGAAAGCTGCGTTGGGCCACCAAACTAAACAAAAACAAAACTAACATGTAGCCAATGAGCAGAAAGGGGCGTGTCTTGTCAATATGGGTGGAGAGAGTGTTCAGTGCACATGTGTGACATTAGCAGAAAGCAGTTTTAACATTGACATGGAGGATAAAAACAAAGAAAGAAAGGCTTACGATAAGGCAAGAAGTAGGACGTGTTAATATAGGATCAGCTTTCCAGCACTGGAGAGAACTGAACGTTTTCCACGTGAAACAGAGCTAAACCTTTCACAGTACAACACACAGTACTAAAAAAACACATTTGTATTACCATAGTATTACTCATCGAGTTCATTTATTGATAAAAAATATACCCTCAGTCAACTGCCCCAACAGGTTCCGCCAAAATAGTAATAAAAACTTTTAAAGAGGGTTTTAAATAGAGTATTAATTTATTGTTCTGTGCAACAGCAAGATTACCGCTAAGTATGTAAAAGCCGCACCCCCTGAAATATACGTGCGACTCGTTTAACCGTGCTTTCAGAAAGAGGATCTGGTTTAACCACAGTAGGGTTTGACTGACAGCAGTTTACTTCTACACTGAAGAAGTAAACAATAAGGTGTTTCATTAGTTTATGATAAAAGTATACACAAGTTCATAATCATATACATGTGACATCATGTATATGAATATACAATATGTGACATCATGTATATTCATATACATGATGTCACATATTGCTTGATGTCTCTGGATTTATTCTTGTACTCATTCTCTGAAAATACTGAAACAAATAAACACATTATACAGTTAAATGTTTGTGGACACCTGCCTATCACGGTCATAAGTGGTTCTTCTCAAACTCGTGCCACACACAATCGTCTAAACAATGTCATCTAAATGGCGTGTCGTTATAATTTAGGGTCGAGTCCAAATCATGAACACATTCAAACACATGAAGATCTCTGACTCAACCCCACTGAACTCCTTTGGAATGAACTGGAACACTGACTGCACCCCTGACCACTTCAACCGACGTCTCCAGAGTGGAGATTATTATAGCAGCACATCTGGAATGGGATGGTCTGGTGTCCACAAACTTTTTTTTTTTCTTCTCATAAAGTGTATCTTACTTCAAAAACATCGAAAGTGAATATGCTTGGTTTTATCAAATACACAAACTGAGCATCATGGTGGCGCACAGGGTAGCGTCATCGATTCACAAACCTCCAGAGCTCAGGTTACTGTCCGTGTGTATGTGTACTCGTATCTCTGTGGGTTTGAGACCAGTTCTTCCTGATCTTTATTTTAAAAGTCTACCCGTTGTCTACTTAATGTCACGTTTCTGATCAGTCTAAAGCAAGCTCCTCTTCATAGCATGTCTGTCTGCCCTGTGAATAAAGTAATTCACTGCCGATTTTTGTTTTTGACCCGACAGGACCTGACGGGACTGGAGTCAATGGACCAATGTCGGCGCACATTAGAACAGCACAACTGGAACATCGAGGTGAGGAATGAGACGATGGATGCAAGAAAATAAATAGCAGGATACTAAATGAATTTCATGAAACTTCAGAGCAAATAATGAATCCTGGATGCTGAATTCCCGTTTGACTTTTCACTTTTAATTTGCATAATTTTAAATCAGGCTAAATATTATAAAACTTCATGTGCATGAAAAGAAACTTCAGAGATGATCCTAAACCACCCAAAATCAGAATGGCCCTTTTTTTTTTAATTTTATCTCTTTATTTTTTTCACCTTTTCACATTTTTTTTCTTTTCATTTTTATCCCAGTGTCACTGATATCGTCATATTGCTCTGCCCTACTGGAAAGCCTGAAAGATTCAGATTGAAAGCTTTTATAAAGCCTGCTTCTTTCAAAGAGTTTCACTTTCTTTTTCTCAGCACAAATCATCGATCACATTCCGACGTCATTCAAGTCCTTGTTCGAGCCGTTCATATGATTCGAAACAATAACATTTGATCCAGAAACGTCAATAACTCACCTGCAATGTCCGTATTGTTAAGAGAGGGATAGCTCAGCAGCTAGTGGAAACCCGGCTTTAATTTCGCACACAGTCTCACTGTGCCAGATGCTGAAATGCACCCAGAGGGCCATGTTTTTGAATGAATCAGCAACAACCAGAGCAGAACCGTCACTTGTCAACTCCACGCTGACTGGATCATTATTACACACACTACTGCTATATATTGTACAAAAAAAGCATAATATTGTTATTTGCACTCCCACACTTTATGTACATAACTGATCAGTCATACATTCTATGTTCATGTTTAATACGCAGTCTGTCTATATTGTATCTCATCGTCTTGTATAGTATAGTGTTATTTTTGTCTGTACTTTTGAGAGTCACAAACAGCTGGAACCAAATTCCTCGTGTGTGTCGACACACTCGGCCAATAAACCTGATTCTGATTCTGATTCTGGTTGTGAGAAACACTGCTTACATCTTCTGTTCGTTTCTTTCTTCTTTTCTCCAGGCTGCCGTACAAGACAGACTAAACGAGCAGGAAGGAGTTCCGAGCGTGTTTAACCCACCACCTGCCAGACCCTTACAGGTCAACACAGGAGACCACAGAGTTTATAGCTATATTGTCTCAAGGCCTCAGCCTAGAGTAAGTGTTTACATTCCTTCCTGCTTATAACATCGCTCTGAAAGAGAGATAAAAATATTAAGCATTTGCACTCTCTCTCTCTCTCTCTCTCTCTCTCTCTCTCTCTCTCTCTCTCTCTCTCTCTCCCCTTTCAGGGTTTAATAGGTTGGAGTTACTATTTGATAATGCTCCCCTTCAGGTTTACATATTACACACTTATGGACATATTCAGGTAATAAAACCTCAATAAACTGAAAATAAGAATGTAATCAATTGTCTTTACTGATGATGATATTGAAATGTCACCTTTAAAAAACAAAACACAAAAATGACAGTAAAACAAACAGTAAATGCCTATAAGATATAGTTAAGGTCAGGGTTTAGTCAAGTTAAGATGATTTTTATTGTCATTTTAACCATATATAGCTGTTGCAGTACACGGTGAGACGTTTCTCCAGGACCAGGGTGCTACATAAGGCAAAGACAGAGCTAAGTCAGTCCTAGCCACATAAGGTGCCTCTGTGGAACCTTGTGAAGACAGGACAAAAGACAAGAAGACAGTGCAGGACAAGAGGACAGTGCAGGACAAAAGACAAGAGGACAGTGCAGGACAAAAGAACACTTGAGTCCTTCCATACCGTAGTTTGGGACACGGCCATATTTGGGTGTGATAGACAGGAATCCATAAACATCTAGCCATAGTGTATAGTAGTTTTTTTTTTTGTGGGTCATGAGTTCAAATTCTATCCATGTCCCAGGATTTGGGTGAGTGGGAGGGACGTTTAGGGGAATTTAGACTCTTGGAGTTCTTTTTAAAAATATTCTTTAAAGAAAATTAATTCTTGTCTGGCAAAAGTGCAGGATAGTGAGAAATTTCTATATATTCTTTATAACCTATCTACAATTACAGTTTATTTAGCACAGTGAGTTTAGAACATCAGGCTATGGATTTGAAAAGACGTTTATTGGCTATATCTAACAAAATACGTGTTTGTACTAGCAGAATTCTGTGTACCGCAGTGCATCGTGTAGGTGACTGCATGCCTAGACAGTTAAGAATGATATCCGTCCTGCTGTCTTATCTCTATATATCTGATATATATACATATATCAGATTTGCCCTGAGATTTATTAGGCCAGATCCACGGGGCCGCGTCACAGATCCCGTCGGAGACGTCGTCTCCTTTATTCATAGTTTTGAAGAGAAATATGGACGGTCGCATCCTGTTTTCTACCAGGGAACATACAGTCAGGTAAGCTGACCAGACCACAGGTCCTTTTGCCTCTGTGGTTTAATTTGTTACCATAGAAACAATGATTTTGTAGAAGACAAAGCACATTAATATAAACACCGGTGCAGAGCTGTTGCTTTGTTTGTTGACTGATTTCTGGCTTCTTTTTTTTCCCTCCTCCTTTTAGGCTCTGAACGATGCCAAACGGGAACTCCGCTACTTGTTAGTTTACCTTCATGGAGATGACCACCAGGATACTGATGAATTCTGCAGGTTTGAATTCTATTCTTTTACGTATTCATCCTTTACTCATGCACTCAGTGTGAAGTCACTGGTTTCTTGTCCTTCGATCCCTCCCTCAGAAACACATTATGTAGTGAAGAGGTACTGACTTTCATTAACACACGGATGCTGTTCTGGGCGTGTTCCACTAGCAGGCCTGAGGGATACAGAGGTAACGTCACACAGATTAATTACTTAATTAATTAAAATAAATACATATATGTAGGTGAGAGATTTTTATTTATTTATTTATTTATTTATTTCAAAACTGTTGGGCTAAAACCATGGTGTACTTCAGTGTCTCAGGCTTTGCGGGAGAACACATATCCCTTCCTTGCCATGATCATGCTGAAGGATCGCAAGATGACAGTTGTGGGGAGGCTGGAGGGACTGATCCAACCCGAGGATCTCATCAACCAGCTCAACTTCATCATTGAGGCCAATCAGACTTACCTGACATCTGAAAGGCTCGAAAGGTACCGACGTATTTGTGAATTTCAGACATGCATACGTTTCAAGTTAAAAGCTTGAAACTAGGATGATCCTGACAGCCCATACCGTGTTCCTCAGGGAAGAGCGGAACCAGACACAGGTGCTGCGGCAGCAGCAGGACGAGGCGTACCTGGCCTCTCTGCGCGCTGATCAGGAGAAGGAACGCAAAAAAAAGGAGGAGCAGGAGCAAAGACGGCAGGAGGAAGAAGCGGCACGACAGACCTGCCTAGCCAAGGAGAGGAGGGAGAGGGTGATGAACAAAATGCACTTCTCATTTCTAACAATCTGCTCTCTCATTTCTTTTCTTAAACGCATGCGAGGAAACATGCACCAAACGCTGATGTCTAATTTCAGGCTGATGTGTATCAAGGGGATCATTTGTACTTGGGGTTGTTCTGAGAAACACTTCCAGATTCAGCTGGTATTGTTTTCTATAAATAGTTTTCAGGGCCTGAATTGATGGTGTACACAATATCTTCCAAACGCACTTACTTACCAGTTGATCAGAGGAGATCTACTAGTCTCAGTTTTAAACAACGCATTAGAATAGTTCATTACTTCTTTACAGTCCTCTCACTAATAATGATTAACGGATCTGGTTCTGTTCAGTAATATTAAAGTCTGTGCTTGTTTCCGTCCGTGTTCAGACACTCGCTGAAGAAAAAGAGCGCAAGTCCGAGTGTCTTCCACCTGAACCGCCTCAGGACGACCCAGACTGCCTGGAAATAATGTTCAAGCTGCCCAATGACACACGCGTAAAGCGACGCTTCCTCTTTTCCCAGTCTCTGTCGGTAAGTAACACGCTCCTCTGAACTCAAGCTTATGTTACAAGAAAAGTGCATTCATGTAAATTAGAAAGTTGGGTCATGGTTTGTATCAGTCAGTGAGTTAAGCTTAAATATTTTTTTATTGAAAAAAAAAATATATATATATATTCAATTGTCCCTTTCCCCCCCGCTCATTTCTTTTAGGTAATCCATGACTTCCTGTTTTCCTTGAAAGAGACACCAGAGAAATTCCAGATTGTGATGAACCTCCCGCGCCGCGTGCTGCCGTGTTTGCCTACGGATGAGCAGCCAAACCCTCCGACGCTAAAGGAGGCCGGCCTGAACCGCTTCGAGATGCTCTACGTTCAGGACCTCACAGACGAATGACATTCAAGCCAAAAAAAAAAAAAAAAAACCACCACTTCCTCACTCGCGACTGCATTCGGTTCTTTTCCGTTCAGTTCAGTGAAACAGGCACCGTGTGCAAGGGATCGCTCGATTAAATCTGATTCAATTGATTAAATTCCGGATCCCTCCTACCCTCCACAGGTTATGTTTTATGTAAGTATAAGGTGAACAGCCTTGTAAATACAACCTAGATATTTAAAAGACAAGTTTGAATATAGCCCAAAGGTTCTTTTGTTTGTTTGTTTGTTTGTTTTTAAATGCAAATCAAAATTGACCAGCTAACATGCAACGACCATACGAAGGTTTATGAACGTTTGTGACTCATAACATTTAAATTCACCTGGAGTGGGCGGAGCCACAGCTTTTCTCTGTGGCCTTGTAGGTTATAGTAGTAAAGTCTGCCCGTAGTGCGCCTGTGGTCATTCATCACCGCCTCCCGTCTTTTCATCCGAACGGGCTGCTCATGTAAAGATGTAATTTTCCTATTCTAAATTAAACATTTTAAAACCGTTGTCGTTTGCCTCTTAACGTTGTGGTGAAGACACGGCTGCCCTTTTAAGCCATGTCTGCTTTAATGTACTAAGATATGGGTTATAATACTTAAAAAATAAATAAATACACAGGCATTTAATGCTGCAATGAGTTACGGTTCAGTGAAACATGATGAACGGTGTAAATGTTGCTGTGGCTATTTGGAGTTTAATTTTGAAGTCATGATGAGGAAAGATGTTGGGTAAAGCAGACAGAACGTTAATCACAGCCAGAGTCGAGCTCTCGTCCCTTCATCATCGTCGTAAGATGGCTTAAGTAGCTGTTATATAATGCTGAGTGTTTCTGTAACGTTAAAAGTCTTCGCTGCCGTTTCGTTAGCGATTCCGATCGCCTTCGTACGGCTAGCGCGTGAATGCAAAATGAGCACTTTTTGGATCGTGTGTGTGTGTGTGTGCGAGAGCTTCAGACAGATGTGTAATGGTAAACAGCCGTGTTGTAAGATCTGTTAAAACATGGATTACTTAAGTCTGTGTAGTATTGGTATACATCATACATTTATTAGTGAACAACCCTCTCAATTCAGCCACAACAATTAAAAAAAATATGATTGCACTACTCGGTAAAGCAGAACTAGCAACTTTCATTTAAAAAAAGTACAAATCTTAAAAATTTCAATCAGTATACAGACGTGTATATAATAATACACTATACCTAGTTATATGTTAAATGCTACAAACAATATGATTCAAATGGAATGAAAATTATAGCATTAAGAACAATTTCCTATATATAATATATATTAGCTTTTTTATTTTTTGCTGTTTTATTTTTTTTCTTCCAAATACAAACATGGCAAAAATGAGGTAACTGTAAATGTGCAAGTACCAAAGCAGGAAAAAAAAATTATAATTAAAAAAAAAAAAAATTCAACCTTCCTAACACAAAACAGGTGTAGCCCTGTTGTTGGCCCCGGGGGGTTGGGGGTGTCGGTGGTCATGGTGGTGGGGCTCCGGTATGGACATGGCGCCCCCTACAGGCCAGGGCAAGTATTAGAACAGTAAACAATCCACAAGCCCACAGCAAGAAAAAAAAAATAATAATCATAATATCGGTAAACAATCAGTGGCATCTACAGAGCAATCAACAAATCACAAGTCCTAAAGAATCGGAGCTGCTTATTGGAACACAACTGCACCACACAAGCTGTGAGATTATTTATTAATCAGATCACAGAAAGACTACAAGATTCTATGTATTTGTATGTGTATTCTTTTTTTTTTTTTCTTTTTTTTTCCGTACAGGTAACACTGAGGTTCGAGGAATCAGATTATTGTGAAAATTTGCTTATAAATCTAAATAAGAGTCGAGTATAAACATCTGTCAGGTCCCCCCCCCTCACTCCATCCATCCATCCCTCCCTCCTCCCCCCACCCAAAAGCTAAAATGCTTATGTATACGGCAGCTGAATTCTTTTTTCTCCCCCCCCCCCATTTATTACTTTTTTTTTAATACCGTAACATTTTACAGATAGTGCTTGTTTAAGGTAAAAGACCCTATGGCAGGTACATATTAAGTTTTGGTGAGAGCAAGACGAACGCTTTGAAGTCCCCTTTAATACACGCTTTGAAATTTAAGGCAGATGCACTTTGATGTGATCGCGCGGGCAGTAAAGTACGACACGGCGAGGACGCGCTACGAAGGCGGCGTCGCGCTATAACAGTAACCTTATAACAGTTAAGAGAGATCCTCAGTCCAAACAAAAACGACAAAAAAAAAAAAAACTAATAATAATAATAAACCCCACCCCTGTCGAACGTTGCTAACTGAGCGTTGTTTCAGGGGCACTAACTAGCACAGCATGCTATAAAGAGTATGTGAAAGTCGTAGTCAGAGCGCACGCACACACACACTATTGCATTCCCGTAATGTGAATGGAGCGACAGACATCTAGCACCGTTTCACTATATGGCTTTCAGTGATCGAGTTTTTCCAGGCAAGTCAGTTTCAGTCTCTGAGGCAACAGCAGAAGCACGAATGTGATCGAGAGCCGAGAAGAAAAAAAGAAAGAAAAGGGAGAAAGAAAAAAAAAAAAAACGGCCTTCACCATCTTACACCAAGCCAAGCGCGCTGATTATGATCGCGTTTTCTTAAAAAGTCTTGCTCGGTTCTGTGCAGTACGACGCATGGCAGTTTTCAGCTGAGCCCCAAATCCCCGGAACCCGAAGCCGACTAGAACTTAATACAAAACCAAAAATAAGAGAAGGATAAAAACCAGCCGGGATCTGGTTAAGACACGCATGCATACTTACTGTGCACGATTAAATAAAGTCGCCCACACGTCTAGATATTTCACTGAAATTAAAAAATACAGCTTTCGTTTTTTTTTTTGTTTTTTTTTTCCCCTATTTATTTCCCCAACCCATGCAAAACACTGTTAATATCTGGAAGTGGTTTAGGTAGAATAATGCGCTTGGCTGTAGGTTGTCTTTTTTTTTTGTTGTTATTGTTTTCCTCCAGCAGGATCATGAGTTGTAAGTACGAAAAACACGGACATGTCTGAGTAACGCTCGGGTGATCGGGTTGCTGTGACACGGTTTGCCTGTTCTCTCTCTCTCTCTTATTTTTTTTTCTTCCCCCGTTTCTTCTTTTCTTTGCATGCCGGTCTTTAACTGGTGCGATGATAAATCCCATTAAAAAGGATTACGAGTAAAATACGCGGCCTGAGGAAAACTGAGAAGTGTTCAAATCCGTCCGCCTGTTTTCCTTAATGTCGAGTTAACTGAGAGGCCCTGAGAGTATTTTTTTTTTCTATTTCTTTTTCAAAATATATGCCAGTGAAACGGATATGTATACACGTTACTATCAAAAGTGTGGTTTAAATTCATCACAATGGCTTTTTTTTTCTTCTTTTCTTTTCTCCCCCAACCTGGTGAGCATCAGTACAGAAGTACAGACTCGCATGCTAACGATCACGGGGATGTCCCTATGTCCCTTTTCCCTAGAAAGCGAGTCTGGTTAAAAACTGCTACTCGGTGTGTACAAGCAAGGAATATATAGATTTATATTTTTTTTTTTATATAGATTTATATATCCGTTATATATATATTTGTGTCCTATTATTAGTGTCGCAAAACAAAACATTTCATCCCTGTTTTTTTTTTGTTTGTTTGTTTGTCTGTTTTTTCCTTGTCTTTTTTTTTCTATGCAGAGCGAAACCAAGCAGGTTTTTTTTTTTTTACAGTCAGTGCATTTCTAAGAAGAACCTTTAGTCTCTGAATCGTTTGTGGAATCACTACAGTCAGCTGGCACACACAAGCAGAGTCGACGACGCATTAGATGCTATGCTTAATCTTTTTTTTTTGTTGTTGTTGTTTCCCCCCCCCCCCCCTCCTCTTTTTCACTTCACATTGCTACCGTGGCCCAACATCCTCGCATCAAAGATACACTGTGCTGGTGCTCTGCCCCTCAACGCAGAAGATAAAGCCAATAAATAACGCCGGTTTACGTACTGTTTTTTTTTTTTTTGTTTGTTTGTTTTACGATTAGTAACAAGTTTGTGCTTGTCAACGTCTTGAAGAAGGCAGAGCTGTATCCTTGAAGAGTGTATTGAAATTATTGAATATTTGGCTCACAGGTGAGGAAAAGCCTGGTCCTCTGAAACGAAACAAAAAAAAAAACCAATCGCAAAATGAAAAAAAGAAAGAGAGAGAGAGAAAAAAAAAGGATTCATTCAGGACAGACACTCATTGCACATATTGCTTTCTGCAAAAGGGACCCGCACCTTTTCCAAAGTCAGTTTTTTTTTGTTTGTTTGTTTGTCTGTTTTTAGTTAAGTTTTTTTTTTTTTCTTTCTTGGACATCAGGTGGAAGTGAAATTCCCTTCGCCGCCGTCCCGCTGAACCTGCGCGTGAAATGCAGCGAGAAGCTCGTCGAGTCGAAAAGAGTATTGCTAATCTAACGAAACAAAACAAAAGGAGAGAGAAGAACAAAACAAAACAAACAAACAAAAAAAAAACACAACACAACAGTCTGTGAGATACCATCCAGAAGAGAGCAAACCGAGTGAAGGATGGAGGAGACGGAGAGCTTCCACCCCTCCTCCGTGCACTACAGCCAGGTTCGGGAGGCGACCAGAGGTCACAGGTTGCGACAAGGTCCTCGTCCTTGTGACCATTTTCCAGTGCAGCAACAGTGCAAAACTCCACAGCGATGAGGCCCGGGAGCAGACGTACACACACATTCATCCTGTTTTAGTTTGCAGTTCGTGTCTTTTTTTTTTTTTCCTCGTTAGCTCGAAAGATTCCGAGCCGCTGCTGTTCACGCTCACGTTAGCGAAGCTGGGATAGAGCTATTGAAATCATCGATACATTATTGCAAAACATATATTATTAACAAGTCACTTCGGCCCATCGCCTGTACAAACATGCAGCTAATGATCAGGCGATTCTTTTTCTCTTTTCTTTCTTTTTTTTTTTTTTTAAAGACAGTGGAATGGACAAACCGCGGCTGCCTTTTTCTCTCCTCTCCGATCGAGCGGCGTCCTCGAACCCCCTCCCCATCTCCCCTTAACACCACTGAAGCACAGCTTGGATTATTCGTAAGCGAACAGCGAGTACACATTCGACTGTGTAAACAGATGCCAACACCACACGCGGTAATCTTTGGAATCGCCGAAGAAAAACACACACAAAAAAAAAAAAAAAACGGGGAAATGAAAACTGTAACTCGGGGATTGGGGGAGGTTTCTGGGCTCAGAGGATGCAGTAGCTTGCGTGAGAAGCACAGCGGAGGTCTGACACAATCCCTACGAATTCCAAGATTGCTTATTGGTCGAAGGTTTGGGTGGAAGAAGAGCGGAGCGGGGGACGGAGGGGTGGGCTGGGAGGAGCAAGGAGTGTGTGTAGGAGATGCTGTTAGGTTTTGCTGGAGGTTGGGTGGTGCGCACATGTAGTGTGTGTGTGCGTGTGTGTGTATATGTGTGTGTGCGCGCCTGCTCCCACCACACACTCCAAGGTTTGTGCTGTTATCCAGTGAAGGACGAAGGCCCGGACTCACTCCACGTCACGGTGAACTTCGGAAGCATCCGCACGGCAGATAGGACACGTGCGGTTGGTCTGTAGGATGGAAAAAGAACGGAATCAGATACACAATCTCGCCTTCTCGGAGTAGCGCTGGGTTTAAAAGCCGCGTTCGTTTATTCGTTGGAGAAAGGAACCTCTGATCGCCCGAGACGAGCCGCTTACCTTTAACCATTTGTCGACGCACTTCGCATGAAACTCGTGATTACAGGGTAATACTCGTAGTAGCTGCCTCGACTCGAAATCGCTAAAGCACACCACACACCTGAAAGGACAAAGGAGGGGAAAATGAATATGCCATCGCCGAGAGGGACGAGTAGAATTCCTCCGTGCGTCCTGCTTGCTGATCAGCGGCACGGCTCACTTACAGAGTCTGCTCTGATTGGTGCTTCTCCGAGTTGAACCTGTAGGATGGAAGCTGTTCGATGTCAGCTTTTGTCAGTCCTCGAGGTTTGGCCTCGCCGAGTCTCTCTGCGAGGTTCAGTAACGCCTGGGGTACAAAAAACACGTTTAAATGTGACGTTGTGCTCAACGATGCGACATCGGCATGGTGTCGTCTCTATAGTAACGGGGACTCGTACGGTATATGTTCAATGATATAAAAACGATTTCTTGTAAAAACCCTTATTGACTTCAAGAGGAAGAGAAGGAGCTAAAAACAACTGCTTACAGCTTCTGATCGTTCCATGTTAAAGGTCAATTTAAATGGTTTTAAATATAGGACAACATTTTTTCAGTGCTGACAAATTGCTGAGGTATAAAAGAAGGTACTGTTAGAGAAAAATACTTCGCGGTGTTTGTGTTGGGCCTCGTCTTACGTCGCCGATTCATTTCTCAGAACAGCACGATTAGGTGTGTTTGATATGCGAACCGATGCCTTGCTAGGTCTCACCTCGTAGTTCTCCATCTCCACGTCGTCCACGTCCAGGTCCAAGCTGATGGCCGGACCCACAGCAGTCGGAGGTACAGGAAGCATCGAGCTGCACACAGACATGCAAAGTATACAGAGCGTTATTTCTGAAACCCCCCGGCTTAAAAACCGCAAAAACTCTAACCCTGATGTCCTCGTGCACTACATAGCCAAGATCATAGCAAGTAAAGGGACAAACGGCTTCAGTCTGGTGACCGCTGAGGCCGAGGCGATTCATTTCTGGCCACTTTGTTGGCTTCATGCCCACCGCGTCAGGAGTAAAGGTAATTAGATCTTGCCTCTTTGTGTGGAAACATTCATTTGTTTGCTAGTTAGGAACATAAATACTGTGTCTTGTCCGCTGTCAGAACTTACTGGCATTTATTTATGCCTAAGATACAGGTAGTAAGATTCTACAAAGTCCATTAGACAGAGTGTATGTGGAGTAGACTCTTACAGGAAGTAAGGGAGGAAGCCGGGGTAGTAGGGCGGAGGAGGAGGTGGTGGAGGCAGCGGCTGCTGTAGGCGGTACCTCTGGCCGCTCCCGCGCCTGGGCAGCATGTGTGGATACGGCTGTGGAGACGCACAACACACAGGTGAGCAGATGGTGTACCACTCAGTCTGATGTTACTGACCCTCGGACGAACCCCTAGACCAGGAGCCGTGTATATCCAGTCTCTCAGAATTCTTCCTATAAAATGATGTTCTCACGGCTGGACACTTCAATGAAAGCCTACTGTATGCCATATTCCTCAAAGTGCTTTGTTACATGAGTTACTGGAGCCTTCCTGACAGCTCTGAAAGGGCTGAGAGGCTGGATATTAGAGGTACACAGTCGAAGATAACGAATAAATATAGGCCACATATGGCGCTCTAGGCACTATATGTTCCTAGATACATTATTGACACCACACCCACGTGGCTATGAGAATTTCCTGACATTTTAACTCACCACTGCAAAGGGCAGCTCCTGATGTAGGGGTTCCTGGGGCAGATGGTACTGCAGGGGCACGGAGGGGGGCATTGCTGGTGGGTGATGCGCGGTCGGGTACGAGAAAGTTCCCAAATGGTGCTGCTCTCCTCGCAGGTCCACTTCGTTCTCCACTCTTTGCAGAGGCTGAGGAAGACATGCGAGGGACACCTACGTCAACGTGCTTCACTCGATAATGAACAGACATACAAGCAGGGACATGAACGTGAACCCGATCCAACATCTTTTAGCGATGAACGAAAAAACGAGAGGCTGGCAAGACAATCTCCAAAATTAAATGTAACTATAATTGGATAAAAAGTATATCGTTAATTAATAA
Source organism: Tachysurus fulvidraco (assembly GCF_022655615.1). Lineage (NCBI taxonomy): Eukaryota > Metazoa > Chordata > Actinopteri > Siluriformes > Bagridae > Tachysurus > Tachysurus fulvidraco. The sequence goes on along the minus strand of NC_062532.1, from coordinate 244,773 downwards.
TGATAGAGACAATGACACAACCCTGCTGGTGAAGAGGGAATGAACCATGAGCTCACCATGCGTGGGTGCTGGGGCTGCAGGGGGATGAAGTGGCTGAGAGGCGCCAGCGCCGGGGGCTGATGCGGTGCCACTGGAGGACTCGGGTGCAGGAGGAAATGCTCGCTGGAGATCAGAGGCGGAAAGGCCTGGTAAGACACGGGTAAGTGGTGCATGGTGCACGCCTGGATGAGCTGCACAGACAAATAAAACACCAAAGATAAGAGGCATTTACAACAGAAAACTAAAGTGCACTTTCCCCAGGGTAGAGGATAGAGGAGGTTTGACTCCACCCCTTGACTGACAGTTACAGTGAGAGGAGCCATATTAGCTATAACTCCACCCCTTGATGTTTGACAGTTACAGTGGGAGGGGCTGGATTAGCTACGACTCCACCCCCTTGATGTTGACAGTTACAGTGGGAGGAGCCGGATTACCTACGACTCCACCCCCTTGATGTGGACAGTTACCATGGGAGGAGCCATATTAGCTATGACTCCACCCCCTTGATGTTGACAGTTACAGTGGGAGGAGCCTGACTAGCTACGACTCCACCACCTTGACGTTGAGGAGTCTGATTAGCTATGACTCCACCCCCCGGATGTTGCCAGTTAGTGGGAGGAGCCTGAATAGCTACGACTCCACTTGACTTTTGCTCTGCAGCAAGGTGACTTAAAGAACTTGCACTTGCATCACATTGATCATATTAATCACTATATTGAATTGTTGGCTGCTTAAACTGCATCTTTTATACCTTCAGTCATCATATACAGATAAAGATTGTAACATAGCTAATAATTTAAGCACGTTAACTGAAGTGTTTCTGCTCAGCTTGATATTTAAACAGCTACAGCGGATACAGAGATAAGGTACAAAACACCCTGACCCATTTAAGCCAACAAAATACATTCAAAATACACAATACGAGGGTGGAAGCTGCCATGTCGACAAAACAGATGCAATGAATTAAGCAGATGACTCGATATATTCTCAGATGAAAGGGATAAGTAATGCTGTAATGGTGCTCTGATCTAAAAGCTTTAAAGGAACTGTTTGACCAAAACATGAACATGTGAACGCTGGCTAGCAACTAGCTAAAAAACTTTAGGTGTTTTTTCCTCCCTTCTTTGGTTAAACAGTTCTTTTAAGCTGGGACGGAGTGGGATGTGCGCTCTACACAGACGGCACTGACGCTTCCGGCTCTTCCTTGTTTAAACTCACAGGAGGAGGAAGGCAGCAGAGCAGAGAGAGCTGTCCGCTGAACATTACCGAGCATGCTGGGAGCTGCTGCGCGTTGCACGCTGGCATCGGCTGCCCCGTGTGCATGGGAAAGCCGTGGGTCGTCACCGTGGTAACTGTGTAAGATATCGGAACAGATCCTTGGTGCATCTTTGGGAGGGGAAACAAGGACATTAGTTAGAAAATATAAATACAAGCTTAAAATAACAAACAAATAAATAATGCTACGGCTTCCGTACAATTGTAAGTGCCATGAAGGGTAATAAACACAAATCAGTGTGAATAAATACTAAACGAGAGCTCTCTGAACCTGTAAGACTTGATTGTTTTTGTCAGTTTGTTCTATGAGGTGAAAACTTTTTCAGCAGTAGTTATAATAGCTTGTGTGTCAATGGAAACTGTGACAAAACTGTAGGATTATTGAATCGTAGCATGTTGTGGTAAAGTGCTGCACAAATTACACACTACAAACACAAAGAGAAGAACAATTAAGAACAGAAGAGTTAGATGTAATGGTCATCATTATGGTGTTTCAGCCTACTTGTTCATGAAGGTCCACCATGATGGAGGTCTGCTGAGGCGGGTGTGTGGGTGGATGGAGCATGCGTGGCGGTGCACCGGCTTGGCTGTACTGCCTCGCCTCCTCTACAGGAATGGCCTGGTGATGCTGCTGCTGCTGCGGGAATGCGCCGTGGGCAAAATTCTCATCCTGCCGCGGGGAAGCGTGCACGACTGCTCTGTCTCGTTGCCCCCACTGCCAGCGTGCTGGAGGACTGCAGAAACAAACCCGACAGTTACCTCGACGCTATCTACTTTAAACATCTGCAAATATTTGCATAAGCGAACAAACAGGACGCAAGGACACAATTTACTAAGCAGACAAAAGCAGGGCGGGTTGATTGACCGTACTTTGACTAGAATGCGGTCGTGCGTCTGCACAATTCACCACTGGCACACCTTAAATCTACATACAGTATGATTTTACATTTCCAGCATTTGGCAGATGCCCTTATCCAGAGCAACTTACAGTATCTCATTTTAATACAACTGAGCAATTGAGGATTAATGGCCTTGCTCAGGTGCCCAAAAGTGGCAGCTTGGTGGACCTGGGTTTAAACTCACAACCTTCTGATTGGTAGCCCAACACCTTAACCACTAGGCTACTACAAACCACAAGATAGGTTTGGTGTTGGAGCAGGAAAAGAGTTTGAACATTTGTTTAAAGAGTGAAAGTTGTAAACAACCCTCACCTTCTCCTGAGGTGCACAGGTGCGTTGCAAGGACCCCCGATGAAGCTCCTCTGGTTTAAGGGGGCTGTTGGCGGCCGCCTATTCACAGCTATTTCCCATGGTCGCATTGGGGATGTTGTGAAGAACGAGTCGCAGCCACGGGTGGGGAGCACTGGTGCTCGAGGCACTCTGGTCCGGCAGCCTCAGGTTCTCTTCAGCTCTGTCACAGATACACATCTGTAAGCGTTTGGCTGACAGACTCCACACACAGCAAGTGGCAGTTTTCATTCTTCAACTGTCCAGTTTCAGTTCACACTAGGGATGTTTCGTGAATCCGAATGAACTCAATCTGAGTTCAGATTCAAAAATTACTTTAGATGGTGTGCACTGCAATACGAATTAAATATGCATTTACATTTTCCTTAAATATATTTCAAACATAAAATCCATACAAGTGAAGTGCACATGTGGACAGTAGTGTTTTTTGTTTTGTTTTTTAAACCCGATTGAGAATTTAGTCTGATTCACACGTTTACATGGACTATTATTATTTCCCTATTTACTGCCTTATTTCTGATTAAGCTTAATCAGCTCGAGCATGAAAACATACTGACGACTCATTTGGCTGCACGTAGCCTCATACTTCTGGTGATGGCTGACAGGAGCACAACCTGACGTGCCTTTCTGCTGCTGTTGTCAAAGTTTGGCATGTGGTACGTACGTGTAACTTAAACGTGTAAACTGCTCACGGGGTAGATTTCATTTTTTCCTCATCATACAGTCAGTTTTTAGTTTCTCTAAAAACCTACTGACAGTACTGCTGATTTTCCCTGCTGTATAACGCTGGTAATAACGTTCTATATCGGAGTCACTAATTATTTCGTTTGATTGTTTACTTAAGTCACATGACCAAGCCATAAATCTGGCGGTCAACCTTAACTAAAGCACCTTTGTTGGGTGGATCGCTAAGCTTTACTTATCACTACTGACTATCAAAATGGATATTCAAATGCACGCCACTCATGTTCACTGCACTTTTTATTCATTAGTGTATTTTTTACACTGCTTTGCCTGTTTGTTTTTTTTAGATAACCTGACAAAAAATAATTTCCTCCATCATCACACCCCCAGTGATTCGTTCCTTACTTATTTTCAATTTAATAATAATAATAATTTAAAAAATTCTAATAGTTTACGATCTCAATATGCAAATAATCGTGAATATGCAAATCACGTGTAACGTTTATGACGTCACACAGCGACTTTCCCTGCTTTGGATGCTGACTTTTTTAACAACCGAAATAGGGAATTTAGCCGAATTTAATTTAAACACATCCATGTTGAAGTTGCAGAGTCTAAAGAGTAAAATTGACTATAACGTTATCTCTACCGTATCTGCTTTATAATAGCTGGAGGGGAAAAAACAGATGTAAAACAATACTTAATGTTGTATCAAAGATGAGTTCAAATGTGCAAAATAGCCAGAAGATACAGAGTGAAACGTTTCTAGGAAGAACAGGTTAATGGATCAGTATATGAGGTGGTGTGATGTGATGTGAAGCAGCGCCATGTGCTCAGAGACAAAGCACAACAACAAAGGAGACACGAGCTGAGTGTAGTTTCACACACACACACAACTCCTACACAAAAGCATCACTCGGTGCATTCATTTTCTACTCGTAGAAAAATCGTGTCATTAAGAATAACTAGTATAAACACACGTATATACATATGCTCACTTGCGTCGTAGCACGTCTATAACCACAGGAGTGTATGGGAATAAACAGCTAGCACAAAGGGCACGTGCGGCTCACTTTGTTGTTAGCCACTGATTAGCTTCACGGGCTAACTCGCTTAGCTAAAACGCAAACAAATCAAATTCAACCCAAGAGCGACGTTTAAAATAGTAATAACAATAACGTCGTTTTTTCGAGACGTGTAGCAGAAGGTCGGGCAATCTGTGGTGTCGCTGCTGTTGTTTATGCAAACGAGCTGAACCAAAACAGGAAATACAAGGCTAGCTTAGCTTAGCATAGCTCATCTTAGCTATGTGCAAAAAAAAAAAGCGGACATTTATGGCGATAAATCAAACCAAACACAAATGAAACGGTTGGAAAGACCGTCTTAGGAGGTCAGGACGTGTTCACACACACGCACACACGCTAACATTTGTGCTGCAAAAACAAAACAAACCAAACGCTAAAGCTTACAAGCGCTAGCAGATTAGCATAGCTTACTTGTCTTCTCTCGGGTCCAGACACTTCTGATCCGTAACCCAGGTTTATTATAATATTTATTTTACACAAATCCGATATTACTACGTTATTTAGAACAGAATAATAAACGTTAACTAGTGCGCATGCTGGACTTTAGGAGTCTTCTCCGTTTTGTAGCCTTCACTCCGTCCTGCTCGAGCTTGTTGATTGGAGCTGCTGTGCTTTCATGTCCAACCAAACAGCAATAAACTCCACTCATAAGCGCGTTGATGTTGGGGTCGTTTTGTTAGTTAGAACAGTTATCTCTGGACGCTCGAAACTAGAAACGATTCTAACGGTGAAATTTGTTCTGCTGCGTTTATTTCACAAGTAATACACTGCGCGTGTTGTCATTGTGTCGGGTGCTTACGTCCCAGTTGTGATGACGTCACCCCGACATAGCCCCGCCCCTTTGCCTCATAAACATCAGGAGAAGGTCAGTAAGACCCAGAGCAAATGGTGTATTAATCGTGTGTAGTCATTTATTTATGACCTTGGTTTTTTATATATATATATATATATATATGTGTGTGTGTGTGTGTGTGTGTGTGTGTGTGTACAGTGATACCTCGAGATGCGAGTGCTTTGACATACGAATTTTTTCAGATACGAGCTGAGATTCGACCAAATTTTTTTGCCTTGAGATACGAGCAAATTTTTGAGATACGAGCATCCGAGCCGCCGCCGAAACAAAGATCCCCAACAACCACGTGTGCTCTGTTTCCCCCGCCTCAGTTTCCCGTGTCTCACTCGGTGAAAGCCGCCTTTCCACTGCACACGACAAACGACGGCCGATAAACCGGAAGTCATTCATTTCCTATGGAGAGTCACAAAGGCGCTGCGTGAGGTGCCGACCATCTGCAGATCCGTAATTTCCGGATCCGTTTTGAGCATTGGATCCGTTAAAAAATTTTAACTTGTGCGACTACAGCGCATCCGATATGCTGACCGGACAGGTTTTTATTAAAACGACTGGCAGATGTTAGTGAGGAAAGAGTGACAAAAAAGGCAAAAACAAGTGAAGAGAAAAGCGATGAAGAATATTAAACAAAATTAATGTAAAGAAAAAGGAAATTGTAGCAATTAAGTTCAGTTAAGAGAATTTCAGTTAAGTTCATTAATTTTAGTGAAGTTTATTTAAGTTCCATTTAAGTGTAAAGTAGCATTAAGAGTGTACAGTAGCGAGTAAGTGAACGAAAGTGAAAGTGTACGTACGAGACAAAATTCCTCCTAACTCCTCCACCTGTTTACTCCTCCCTCAACCTCTGTGCACATCTTCCGTAAAGTAAAACCAGTTTATTTTTTTAACATTCTCTTTTATTACTGTATTTTTTTATACAATATTTGTAATTTATAAATACAGGTACTGTATATTTTTTTCATATTCAAAACACAAACAAAACAACTGGAGTGGAATTTTGCAAAAATTGCTTTGAGATACAAGCAAGGTCACGGAACGAATTAAACTTGTATCTCGAGGTATTACTGTATATATATATATATATATATATATATATATATATATATATATATATATATATATATATAGATAGATAGATAGATAGATAGATAGATAGATAGAGATAGATAGATATAGATATATAGATATGCTATTAAAAAAAAGCAATTTGACCTATTTGGTCACCTGGTTCTTTAACCGCTTGCCAGAGGCAACCAGGTTTGTATTCAGTTTATTTGTATAGCACTTTTAACAACTTCCCATTATCTCTAATTTCCCATTGTCTCCCATTGGCTTTACAGAAGTATGAGAAAAAGAAATAAAAGAAATAATATATAAGAAGATGAAGAAGAAGAAGAAATAGTGAATATATAAAATTAAAGTTTAAAATTAATTTAAAAAAGATTAACTTAACATTTATGAAACTATATATCTATCCCTATCCCTAATGAGCAAGCCGGAAGCAACAGCAGAAAGGAAAAACTCCCTGAGATAATAAGAGGAAGAAATTCTTTGTATGTGCAAGCATACTTGAATAATAAATCTCTTTCTGATTCTGATTCCTTTGATTCTGATTTCATATACCGTCGATATGTATGAATATTTGGGATGTAGTTGAAAGATCATTCTACGGCAAAGTCTTATCCTTCCTGGGGCTGCGAGGTTTACGGTCTTAATATATTGTCAGAATTCATGAAAATATTCTCACAGTAGATCGATGATCCTCTAACAGATCACGAGTAATAGGTTTGCGATATATTTTGTGATATAATTACATTGAAATTGTCTGCTGTTCTTGGTGTATAATAAAAAATGGACACTTCCAACGTCATCAGCACTTACTCATATATACATGTTCTGCCAAATTTTCTCTTATTCCAGCCTTTTAAATACACTAATGGCCAAAATCAACATGGACCACTAGCCAACCCATCCATACGTGCTTCCTCCCTCAAATCTTGCCTCAAACAAAGCTACAACTTTACTGATGTCTTTGTATGCACAATTACCTATACATATGTTAATGTATAGGATGAACTGGAAAATTAACTGCATCCCTAACCTCCTCACCCAAGCCGATGTGGGCGTGATGGACACGTGCACACAAACCTTTGACCATACGGAGTATTTCTTAATTACATTATTTTACATCACATTATTTCCTAACGTCTTTAAAGTCTAAGGTATTTTTTAAACTCATATCATTGCCTGGACACAAAAAGTGTAAAGTGTAAAAAAAAAAGTTTCTTTCTTGGATATTTCTAGTAGTGTGTAAGATTTGTGTAAAAAGGGTGCTTTGTTCTTGTCCTTGTTCAAGCAGAAACAATTTGCCGATTGATTTTTTTCCCCCCTCTACCCACAACCCACTTCTTCCATCTCTATTCCTGCTCTCCAGTTGGTTCATGCAGGGTTTCTCAGGCAGCACTTTTCCAGCATACACATGACACAGCACATTTCTATTAGGCTGGAAGAGCAGGCTGTGTTTCTATAGCAACACTCACTAATCATGCTCATGTATTATTTACGATTATTTCATTAACTGGTAATAAACAACATTAATTAGCTTGCTGTAATTACCTAGTAGCACATCTGTACAGCAATTCAGGCGCGATGGGAATTCCGGATCTTTTCCCTGAGTCGATTCAATTCGGCTCGGCTCACCAATAAGAGTCGGTTCCGGCTAGTTTAGCTCCTGGATGATATCTTTTTTTTTTTTATACTGATAAAATATACTTATACTGATAAAATCACCACAAGCGGATAATCTAGCATCTATAAATCTCTCTCTATATATAGGCCTAGACATCTACAGCTATTAAAAAACAACACAATGTATGCCTCACTGTGCTTAAGGAGTCGACAAAAAGAATCAAGCATTAAGAATCGCTCAAAAGAAACACATCTGCACAGCTATTGCCCTGTATTCATCTGGACACTGTAACATAACGAAAAAGACACTTTCTGATTAATACACATATCCCAATAGTAACAAATGAATAAGACACTAATCGGATGAATGCTTTTGTAAATATTAATATTATTTACAGCGTCTAAAATCTGATTGGTCAGAAGTTGAAGCTCCACTGTTGTGTTTGTCGAGGCTTAACAAATAGTTTTTGGCTTGTTAAAGTTTATTTAACGTTCATAAGAGGAGTCTTCGGTGTGAACACTGCGTTTAATCGTGATGGAAGCAAATAATAAAAAAAAAATTCACGCTACATTATTAAGCTCGAGGAGTGTCCCGGAAGTGACGTAACCAAATTTGTCACCCTACAGGGTTGACTAAGATCAACGGTATTATTATTATTATTATTATTATTATTATTATTATTATTATTATTATTAATAATGTTTTTATTGAAGCATTTCAATCAGTCGATTAATTTAATCTTGATGTAGGACCGGAAACAGAAACCTGGCTTGTGACTAAATTAAACAGTGAACTAGCCTATCTAGGGCGCAGACGTAATTACGCCTATGTCAATGCTATGAAGTGCACTTGTGTAGGGAATGTAGAGCTGTTTGAGATACGACCCGAGTTACCCATAACCGGCCGGCAAAATAAAGAGCTATGTGAGAATTTTTGTCTTTTCAAAATAAAATGTAACAACGCTACATTTCTGAAAAATCCTAATATTGATTAAACAATTTTAAAAAAGCACCGGGATATTTTTTTTAGGAAAGCCATACAGAGCATTAACGCAAAAAACATCATGATATTTATTTATTTATTTATTTATTTATTTATTTATTTATTTATTTATTTATTTATCTCTTTTTGCATATCTAAGACACCTGAAGCCATTTTTTTTGGAAGCTCTGTAAGTTCCAGGCTGTAATAAGAAATGTTTCACCAGAGGCTGTAGAATAAACGCCAGAGTGGATTATTAATAGAATAAAATGCGCAAATCGGTTGCATCCGATTACTGACTGTAGCCTATTGGCTGCTCCTCATATACGCATAAGGTCATAGTTATAAAAGGAAGCACTGCATGTTACACACACACACACACGCACGCGCGGGCGCGCACACATACACACAAACACAGAGAGACACACACACACACACAGCCTACCTGATGATTAATCTGCCCGGATGTCACTCACTGGTCCCATCTCATCTCATCTCATGCTCTGGTCCTGTGTTGCCGGGATGATCCGGTTCAGTGAATCGTTTCACCGGTTCAGTGAATCATTTCACAACTCAAAAGTCCAAACCAGCGTCAATGCGAGATAAAATAATCCGAATCCGCCCGAGTAGACAGTCACTCGACATGTCTTGGTTGTGTGTGTGTGTGTGTGTGCTGTTATTTAATTAAAAAAAACCCAGTGCAGGAGTTTGGATTGAACACCGTGAGTCATGTGGCTTGCTGTCATGATTCTTCAGATGCACCCATATAAAGAGCCTTATTAAAAGGGAGCTCTGGGTTTTTCCTTGACTGCGTCTTAATATGCCCTCATCGACCTGCTCTCCATCATCTTAAAGGAACACGCCATCGTTTTCGGTGTAAAGCACCATTACTCCAAACTCCAGTGTAACAGTAGTCAGGTGTTAACCTGAACCATTAACGTTGACCCTCACACTCATATCTGTTCCTTCTACAAGTGTTTGGAAGCACACAATTGTAAATGTCACAGGGCTCTGAAGTTTTGAAGACAGGCAAGAGTGATATACAGTATTTTAAATATAATTTTCTCTTCGTGTGAACGAGGATGATGCTGAACAATTCCAGGATATGCTTTTTCCATTAGTTGTTGCGTTAAATCTTACCCATATACAATAGTGCTATTTTCTGATTGGCTATTGAGTAGCCTCTTTTTTTTGATTGGCTGATAAGTGTCAGGCTCGACTAAGAACTCCAGGGGAGACGCGCTTGATTCCTGCCCGGTTCCATAGAGACAGCGGTGCGGACTGATACATTTTGGGCGCTGCGGCATACTAAATATATGATAATTAGTAAGTTTCTCTGCATGAGAAATACAATGTGTGGCGGGAGAACGTGACAAAAGACCGAAATGAGTGACTGTCACGCTCAATGCGTCACACTTGAGAGCCCTGATGTCATTACGATCAACTTTCACTTTCACTTTCCACTAAGATGAGGGTGACTCTGTGAGGATCTTGAGGCATCTAGAGATGTTCCAGCTCCACTTGGAGATACCAACTCCGTGTGGTCTTTGAGGACAAAAATCTCCTCATTAATACAACATTTATCAGACTGTATATTTATAATCACACCCTCCAGTGTCACCTATATGAGTCTGGTTCCTCTCAAGGTTTCTTCCTTCCAGTCAAGGGAGTTTTTCCTCCCCACAGTCACCTGAGTCACTCAGACTTGTTCATCGGGGATAAATACAAACACATTTAAATATATATATCTAATATTAATCTTGAATTTTGTAGTTTGTTAATCCAATTATGCATTATATGTCCTCTAAGATGCCTCTGCTAGACCCTGTTCAAGGCTCTTAACCCTCAATTGCTCAGTTGTATAAAATGTAAGCTGCTCTGGATAAGGGTGTCTGCTAAATAATGTAATTGTAAAACTTTCTTTGCCATCAGAGCTATTTACAGCGAGCCAGATATACATCTGATACATCTGACCTTCAGATTCAGATATAGGCCACATCATTAATGATAGCAACACGCTACTTACCAAATACTTTATTATATGCTTCGAACATTTATGTGATACATAATCCACATTATTTTTTATTATTAATAGCAATAAGCCTCTTCCCATGTTGAGGTCTGATAAGGTTCAGAGACACTTGTAAGAAGATCACGGACCATATTCTAAGCTAAAATTTATACCACATGGATACAGGAAACAGTCAAACAGCAAAAGTCTATCAATGTTCCTTTTAATTGAAAGCAATCAAAATTCCAAGAATTGTTTACATTTATTTCATGCTCCACAAATACACTAAATAGATATATTTCTGATACATAGATGTCTGAAAAATATATATGTATTTATGTATTTATGGGGAAAAAAATGGACCGATATTTTTATTAAATACAATAAACATCAATGTTTATTTAAAACAATAATTTCTGACTATTCAGGGGGCAACTAACTATATAGAGTCAGAGGTAAAGCTTGAACTTTTATAAGTTTGACTGTTTATAATGTAAGTGAAAACAAAACCTCGTTCCAGAGAACATTAAATGTAGCTGTAAATGGATAAAAAGTCTGGAGCTGTTGTACAACATGGTACAGCATAAGATATAACACCAACACCAACAATAATAAAAATATTTTTTTTTTAAATTATTATTATAATGTTTCCAGCAAATCTCTTATTTAAATCATGGCCACTTACTCACATGCGTATGTTATATTTAAGTTTACAATGTAGCTAGACACGTGTATGAATTAGCATGAGCTAGCTAAAGAAACTTGCAAGCTAGTTCACTTGCATTCATTAACTTAAGTACAGAATAGAAGTTAGGACATTTTTGGATTGGCTTTGTTAATTAGGTTAGTTTTCGACAGATGAAGAGTTATCATTTTCCTCTGATGTGTCTTTTCCAAATTTTGGGATGTTATCATTGATGTCCTTGATTTTAATGCTGACCGTAGCTGTAGACACAGATCTAGGTTCTCCGACATCTGTGGCCACCACCTGAATAAACCAAAGAATCCCTTTAAGTATTTAATTGTTCTGAGAATTTTAATTATGTATGACTTTTAAAATCATGCTAAACGCTTATGATCACTCGATGAGCATTACTGATTATGTAGATAATGGTGCACAAGTTATTTCATTACATAATGAATGTTATATTTATAAACCCACTTATTGACTAATTCATTTGTAAACTGAGTAGATGCCAGATGGGTAGTAAATCCCCCAGCTAACTACCAAACCACCCTAAAAGCACTCGACTTGGTCAGATTAAAACTAAAACGTTCAATGTCGGTATTCGTTTCCAGACTTCTGGTTATGTTCTGCTGCTTTTATCTAGTGCACTTGTTCACACTCGTACCTGCACAATCATGGTTTGTTTTTTCTCGTAGTCAATGGCGGCTGGGTCTTTGATCAGGATCTGCACGTCTCCGTCTGACATGTCGTTTTTGGGTGAGACAGAAAAGGCGTCTTTATCTGTTCCTTCGAGGTGGAGCTGGAAACGGCTGTTCTCGCCCTGAAAGCAATAAATAACATTTTTAAAAAATCGCATCCTAGTTCTTCGGAACCATTTTTTTTAGTACCATTGTGTATTAGTACGTCTGTAACAAAAGAATGTTAATAGATCTGACCCAAAAGGTGATTATCAAGTGCTGTCCTGTTCCATCTTGTATTTTTCATGCACCTATGCTAACAGCTGGAAGCATGACCATGAAGAAGCAATACTCTATATTTACATGAATCATCATTTAAGGGTTAAACTGGAAACTATATATTTACTGTGAATCACTTATGATCCAGTATGACTGAAAATGTGCTTCATCTCACCGCATCTGCATCTTTGACCCTCATGTTTAACCCTGTGATGGACAGACCGACGGATGCATGCTCATCCACTTCACCGCTGAAGTCTCTTGTTTCTATGCACTTGTAAAACAGCGGCGGCTTGACGTTCTCCTTGTCAATATGGATACCGAGCATCGATGTGGTGCTCGCGTGAATGCCGTTCACGTTCAGATTAGCTTCAGTGGCCTGGGAGAAAAAGGATTTTAAATTGATTTGGAAAACTCTCAGAGAAAAAGTGCATAATTCATGAATTCAACCAGATTCAATAAAAAGATAATATGTGTCTTCTATTCTATTTTTATTATTGTTGTTGTTGTTCATGATAGTATTGTCATTGTTATTATGATTATGGAAGACACAATTTAAAGCTTTGAAACTTTGAAACTTTTGTGAAAACATAGTGACTAAAGGTAAAGTAAAGTTCTATACAGCAGGTATGATTAATACCTTCACAGTGAGCTGCACAATAGCTTTAATGCCCATTAAGGCCTCGCGGTCAATGTCGCGCATGACCCTAACAATGCCAGTATCCGACTCGATTTGGAACAGACCGTTTACACTGCTGTCTGTAAAAATATACAAAAAAAGAGTTTAGTTCACAATTTAATCCACAATCAGAACACAAGTCTCACTGATTATTATAGATTCCACCATGATTTTTGGCTAACACTCCCCAAAGTCTATAACTCAAAGTAAATTACAACTTTTTTCATAGTCTTTTTTTGTGTGTTTTATAAATTGTTCATAATTAAGTTTCAAAATGAGTTGTATATAAACTAAAGTTAAAAAATTATTACACCTTCAATGGTATAACTGATGATGTCATTGATCCCCGTGTCTGGATCTCTGGCCACGACCGTAAACACGGACGTCCCCTGGAAAAGGAAATATCACATTCTCTGCTCATGACATTGAAGGGTTTAAAGCTGTCGTTCATCATTTGTAAGCAAAAGTTTATATCCAATATACAACAGTAAGTCAAATTGTAACTCCAAACTGGTTTTAATATTTGTAAGCTTTTAAAAATAAGAGTAAAGCTAGCAAGCTAAGAAAAACCTTATTAAATCAGATGGAGCTGGTACGTACCACACTTGAGTGCTCCATCACTCTAGCTGTGTTTGGGAGATTTAAGAACTGAGGATTGAGATCTGGTATATCAACTACTGTAATGAAGGCAGTTGCGACAGCCCACTGAACAAAGTTGGGATTGCCCAAATATGGTCCTCCGCCATCCTGAAGTAATAAACAAATCGCTGGATTAACATGATGTTTATATGCATATATGTATATACTGAGATTTACTAGATACTAGATGCTAACAAGCTAGCTAGGCAATATCTGTCATGTCTTACAGTCCAGAACATCTTGTGTACACAAATGTTTGCGATCACAAGCTTAACTATAAGAACCACCCAGCTGAGTTAGTTGTGAGGACTGACTTATCTTCTGAGGCTAAGCCTTTACTTTAGCTAGTTGCCTGTGTTTGTGCCTTGTGTCAATTGTTAAGCAAAATTATTATTTCTAAAAGAATAACTTCCTTCTTGTTAAAGTTTGTGCATGGGAAACAAACTCTTGGTTGAAACTGCAATTGTAATTAACAACGAAACCGAACTTCATTTCTAGGAGTGAAAATAATCAGGATGCTAATGCAGATATGATCATGAAGTGAACTATTCTTTGTAAAAGCTTGTCAGAAAGGTCTACAAGGCATCAGGTAAAGTTGTCCTCTGGGAAATAATTCCAACTCACTTCCAAAATACTGTTTGCAGGTGCAAAAGTAATCACTGTAAGAATTGGAGTGATGAGTTTGAGGAACTTTACAGAGACAAAGTTTATCCCATTTCTACATCTGAGTTTTATTCCTGTTTTTTTTCTGGTGTTTCATGTGGCCAAGGCTTGTGGTTTATTTCATGCCTAAATATGTCTACTTTGGGTATAAATTTCAGTAGCGGTATTTGCAGTAGCACAATACTACAATATTCTTTTGTGAATGGAGATGGACTCACCGTCGCTTTGATCTGTAGCTGATAAAACGGGCTCTTCTCTGTGAAATTAAGCGCCTCCTTCAACACAACATCTCCTTTTCTTGAGATGGAGAACACATTGAGTCCTTCAACCGGGATGGACTATCACACACAAACACATAAAAAAAACAAACTATTGTATTGATCAGAATCATAATGTTGAAGAGTTGCATCCATTTGTGGAAACCAGTTCTTTCTTTACTTTTCCTTTGGAGCATACCTTATCGATTTTGTATGAGACCATCCCGGCTGGTCCCTCATCAGGATCTGTGGCTGTCACAACAAACACTGTAGTGCCCACAGCGGTGTTCTGTGAGTGGAACCATGCATAAATCATAGATTTATGTACAGGTATTTATTCAATATATTTTGGTTATATATTTCAATGTATTATTTTTGTGAGTAAATCTACCACAGACACACATATATACAGGGGCTGGACAATGAAATTAAAACATTGGCCAATGCAGAGTTGGAGGTTTCATGCCTACATATGTGCAACCTGGTGGCCAATCTTCACTGATTTCACATTCCATAAGTAGGAGTGCGACTATATCAATATTCATGGTCGGGCTGTTAAAGGCAAACATTTGGACAATCATGTGGTTTCAATGGTGCCAGAAGCAGAAACCTTGTGTTGTTGAAAATGTAAATTATGTGTTTTTCTCTCCATTCTTCCCCTCCACTGTCTGGGAGCAGTACAGTGGCAAGAAACCCCAAAGAAGATGACCACTTTGTCTACTGTGTGCCCAGACTGGAGCTCAGAGGTGGAACAGTGATGATTTGGGCTGCAATTTCATGATATTCCCAAAGGCCCACTACTTGTGCTACATGACCACATCACTGCCAAGGACTACTGTTCTGGAGGACCATGTGCACCCAATCATTGTTTCAAACATTGTACCCTAAAGTTGTTGCAGTGTATTAGGATGATAAAGCACTAATTTGATGAAAATAAAAGTAAAGTTGAACATCTCCCATGGCTACCACTGTGAACAGATGTGAACATTATTGAAATTCTTTGGTTTCGCAGCAAGCGTCAAAAAATGTTTTCTTCTCCAGCATCACATATTGACCTGGCCACTGTTCTGCAAGAGGAATGGCTCAAAATCCCTCTGGCCACGGTGCAGGACTTGTATCTTTCCTACACCTACACCATAATATGTAAATTATTGTGGTCTAAAACCCGTTGTTTCAGTTTCATTGTGTCCATGTGTGTATATATGCATGACTGTAAATGCTTATTTTTCTCTCCCACCTCTGGAATGTTTATGTTGTACGGCCCATTTATGAACGTTGGCTTGTTGTCATTTGTGTCATTCACAACGATGTTAATACGCCTTTTGGTCTGAAAACAAAAGCTGTAATGTTAGAGAGCACTGGTTCAAGAATAACAACCTGAGCTGATTTCCAAATTGTATGAAACAAACCTACCGGTTCAAGTATCCCATCTGAAACAGAAGCTAGTACAGTAAAGAGATGGTTGGTCTGAGGGAAGAAAAATTATCGAACAGGTCAACTGCTGCCCTTTAAGGGAACCAAAAACTACTGAATGTGTTTTTAAATGTTCCTTATGCTAAAATCACCTCTCGGTCGAGTTTAGTTCTGAGGTAGACGTCACCGGTATTTGCGTTTACAGAGAAAATACCGTTGTCCTCTGTGATTGCATAGGTCAAAGGGTCATTGTCTGGATCATATGCCTGGATTTTGAATGCAAAATATCCTGTGGAGGAAAATAATTGTCTGTTTTTAGTTAAGGGGTGAAAATGTGGGGTTACCGTTTTGGAGCATAGAGACGCAGAATCAGATGCAGACTATCGCATGACCTGCAACTGTAATCATCCTGTTTACTTATATTGTACCTGGAGATAGATCCTCAGACAGAGTCACTATAGATGTTGTAATGACTGGAATGTTCTGACTGTAGCCTGGGAGAACACACACAAAACCAAAATCATTTATAATAATAATAATAATAATAATAATAATAATAATAATAATAATAATAATAATAATAATAATAACACAACAAACTGTATATTATTGTTAACTAATTAATCATCATTAATGGATCATCCACAACATCAAATATAACACAAATCCTTTATACACAAATCATTACCTATACTGTTATATATCTATCCAAGCATCATATCAATAGTTATTTCCAGTATCAGGTTGAATGCCCATATTGGCAACACTGACAGTAATAAAAAAAGATTTTTCTACATGTACAGTATGTCATATTGGCTTTTGCATGAATTAATTACTCAGATAATAACCTGTATTTTGAACCCTTTAAGCGCTAACAGCGTAAAAGCTTTAACAGTGTATCAGTGCATCTAATTTACCTGTCAGTTAGATACTTACAGGTGGCAAAGAGAGTCGAGAGCAGAAGTAAGGAGTTCCACATGCCCCTTCCGTCCAACTGTGAATGAAGAATAATATAAAACACATTATATTATAGGTACACGTATATGGGCTCCAACACTTTCCCCAAAATCTTAGAACAAAAATAATAATTACATTACTGTAATGTGATCTGTTATTATTATACTGTATAAAATCATCTTTTCTGTATGTGCGGAAAACATTCACATGGCGAAATTTGGATATTTTCTCCAAAACACAAGGTTTTTATTCTACAAAAGCTTCCTTAGAATTAGTTAAAGCTTTGGACTTTTAACAATTTCAAACAATTTAAGCAATAATTTTAGAAATTTCTATGTCTATATAAATTACATTCATTATCTGCTGATATAATTTATGCTCAGCTTTGTTGTTTCAAAGTCTCTCTAATAACAAGGTACATATGTAATTGTCTCATTATGTTTGACCTTTGCACTTTTCAGGAAATTAATGGTGTCTCGGGATTTTATTACAAGACACAAAGGAAGTTCAAACTTTAATGGAAGAAAAAAATGATTTTGTTAGAATTGGAGTTTAAATGCTACATTTAATCCTAGAGTTTCTTTGGATGATGAAAATGTTTCAGAATAATGATCACAATATTATTAGCATTTTATAATAATGTTCACAATATTATTAGCATATTATTATTACGCGCTTATTTAGAGTAATATTTTCTTTTGTACTTTTGAGAAAATCAGCTCAACATCGAATCCGATTAAAATCGAATTTAAAATCCACAAACCCACTGATTTCATTAAAATGTTCCCGAATTTGTACTTAATGTAAATTGTTGTTTCATGTAAGAATTGTAATACATACTATTCCTTTATATTTCTTTCACACGCAGATTTCTCAGCTAAGGATAAAGTCTGAGCAGGAAGCTATCGTGTCCTATTTGTTCGTATTATTTATTTCTATCTGATAAAAACAGCTCACCTTCCCCATACTCATCCTCGATGCTGTTCTGGTGGATGTTGTCACTTGAGTGATGTGAACCTGTGGCTGTGGCGAGACCTTTGTCTGCTACAAACCCTGTCGATTCCCATCATCCCGCTGTAAACGTGAATTATTAACATGTTAATGAACTGATCTAGTTTGTTGGAATAATCGCCTCAGATCATCCATATAGGAAAGGACGTACATTAAAATAAATTCTTGACAGTTTTTAAATTGTATTTATTTAAGCAACTAAGAGCGACAGGACAACCATCATTGGTCATTGGAAGAAAAAAACGGGCTGATTTCTTTCTACCTCAAACTGTAGATTTGCCAAATAGTGTCAAATGAATACATTTGGTGAAATTATTCTTCCCAAATCCCTAGATCGCTATATCCCGAATTTATTCTTCAGGAAATGCATTGTGGGGGGAAAAACAGTTGCAGTATTTTGGACCAAAATTCCAAAATATTCCCCTGAATTCCCCTGAATACCACTAATGAGTTCTTTCAGATTAGCTCCTGTCCGTTACATAAACGTCTGATACAAACAATGGTCAGAATTCCACTAGTGATCTCAAGCATTAGAAAACACGTTAGTGGTCAAGCTTTCGGCTTCTCTGCTGCGGTGCATGTGAACGGTTGTGGAAAGAGTACAAGACAGAATGACTTGGGTGAAAGTACTGGAGTAATAATTCACCTGAGTAAAAGTAGTGATGAACAAAATGATAACTCTCAAGATGTGATCTGTTGAAAACTAACCTAATTAACAAAGCCAATCCAAAAAATGTCCTAACTTCTATTCTGTACTTAAGTTAACGATACCAAGTGAACTAGATTGCAAGTTTCTTTAGCTAGATCATGCTAATTCATACACGCATTCTACACAGTAAACTTAAATATAACATATTTTTCAGACATCTATGTATCAGAAATATATCTATTTAGTGTATTTGTGGAGCATGAAATAAATGTAAACAATTCTTGGAAAAGAATTTTGATTGCTTTCAATTACCAGGAACATTGATAGACTTTTGCTGTTTGACTGTTTCCTGTTTCCCTGTGGTATAAATTTTAGCTAAGAATATGGTCCGTGATCTTCTTACAAGTGTCTCTGAACCTTATCAGACCTCATCATGGGAAGAGGCTTCTTGCTATTAATAATAAAAAATAACGTGGATTATGTATCACGTAAATGTTCGAAGCATATAATAAAGTATTTTGTAAGCGGCGTGTTGCTATTATTAATGATGTGGCCTATATCTGAATCTGAAGGTCAGATGTATCAGATGTTTACCTGGCTTGCTGTAAATAGCATGAAATTGCAGCCCAAAAAAAAGTTTTACATTCTCCAAGTTCTCCAGAGCAACTAACATTTTATACAACTGAGCAATTGAGGGTTCAAGAATTTTTTAAAGAAACGAGAGAAGTGATACCGGTCTGTAGTTACTGATGTCTGATGCATCCAGAGCCTGTTTCTTTAGGATTGGAATAACCCTTGCTCTCTTGAAAGTAGTTGGTACCTGACCAGATGCTATAGATCTATTGATGATAGTGGTAATGAAGGGCAGAAGGTCTTGTGAGATAGAACAAAAGGTTATTATAAAGATTAATATTCAATATATTTAAATGTGTTTGTATTTATCCCCAATGAGCAAGTCTGAGGTGACTCGGGTGACTGTAGGGAGGAAAAACCATCTTAGATGGTAAAGGAACACATCAGGTTGTGCTCCTGTCAGCCACCACCAGAAGTATGAGGCCGAAGAGAACCTGATGCTGCCGGACCAGAGTGCCTCGAGCACCAGTGCTCCCCACCCGTGGCTGCGACTCGTTCTTCACAACATCCCCAATGCGACCATGGGAAATAGCTGTGAATAGGCGGCCGCCAACAGCCCCCTTAAACCAGAGGAGCTTCATCGGGGGTCCTTGCAACGCACCTGTGCACCTCAGGAGAAGGTGAGGGTTGCTTACAACTTTCACTCTTTAAACAAATGTTCAAACTCTTTTCCTGCTCCAACACCAAACCTATCTTGTGGTATGTGGTAGCCTAGTGGTCAAGGTGTTGGGCTACCAATTGGAAGGTTGTGAGTTTAAACCTAGGTCCACCAAGCTGCCACTGTTGGGCCCCTGAGCAAGGCCCTTAACCCTCAATTGCTCAGTTGTATTAAAATGAGATACTGTAAGTTGCTCTGGATAAGGGCATCTGCCAAATGCTGGAAATGTAAAATCATACTGTATGTAGATTTAAGGTGTGCCAGTGGTGAATTGTGCAGACACACGACCCCATTCTAGTCATAGTACGGTCAATCAACCCGCCCTGCTTTTGTCTGCATAGTGAATTGTGTCCTTGCGTCCTGTTTGTTTGCCTTATTTAAATATTTGCAGATGTTTAAAGTAGATAGCGTCGAGGTAACGGTCGGGTTTGTTTCTGCAGTCCTCCAGCACGCTGGCAGTGGGGGCAACGAGACAGAGCAGTCGTGCACGCTTCCCCGCATGCTCCATCCACCCACACACCCGCCTCAGCAGACCTCCATCATGGTGGACCTTCATGAACAAGTAGGCTGAAACACCATATTAATGACCATTACATCTAACTCTTCTGTTCTTAATTGTTCTTCTCTTTGTGTTTGTAGTGTGTAATTTGTGCAGCACTTTACCACAACATGCTACGATTCAATAATCCTACAGTTTTGTCACAGTTTCCATTGACACACAAGCTATTATAACTACTGCTGAAAAAGTTTTCACCTCATAGAACAAACTGACAAAAACAATCAAGTCTTACGATCAAAATCAAGTTAAGAGAGCTCTCGTTTATTTATTCACACTGATTTGTGTTTATTACCCTTCATGGCACTTGCAATTGTATGAATCCATAGTTTGTTATGTATTATTTATTTATTTGTTATTTTAAGCTTGGATTTATATTTTCTAACTAATGTTCTTGTTTCCCCTCCCAAAGATGCACCAAGGATCCTCCCACTCTAACTGTCAATGTCAAGGGGGTGGAGTTGTAGCTAATCCAGCTCCTCCCACTGTAACTGTCAACGTCGCGGGGGTGGAGTTGTAGCTAATCCAGCTCCTCCCACTGTAACTGTCAACGTCGCGGGGGTGGAGTTGTAGCTAATCCGGCTCATCCCACCGTAACTGTCAACATCACGGGGGTGGAGTTGTAGCTGTTCTTTTAGTTCTTTTAATAAATACAAACAAAAAATGTCAAGAATTTTATTTATTGTACGTCCTTTCCTATAAGGATGATCTGAGGCGATTATTCCAACAAACTAGATCAGTTCATTATATTTAAACATCCTTTATCTTAGGAGATCGTTGGATCCAGACCACAATATTAAGCTCTGCAGTCTCAGGTGAGTTCAGTTGTGCTGTTTATTTCCCTCGCACCATGTTAATGATTCACGTTTACAGCGGGATGATGGCAATCGACAGGGTTTGTAGCAGACAAAGGTCTCGCCACATCCACAAGTTCACATCACTCAAGTGACAACATCCACCAGAACAGCATCGAGGACGAGAATGGGGAAGGTGAGCTGTTTTTATCAGATAGAAATAAATAATACGAACAAATAGGACATGATAGCTTCCTGCTCAGACTTTATCCTTAGCTGAAAAATCTGCGTGTGAAAGAAATATAAAGGAATAGTATGTTCTTACATGAAACATAACAATTTACATTAAGTACAAATTGGGGAACAATTTAATGAAATCAGTGGGTTTGTGGATTTTAAATTCGATTTTAATCGGATTCGATGTTGAGCTGATTTTCTCAAAGGTACAAAAGAAAATATTACTCTAAATAAACGCCTATGCTAATAATATTGTGAACATTATTCTAAAACATTTTCATCATCCAAAGAAACTCTAGGATTAAATTTAGCACTTAAACTCCAATTCAAACAAAATCATTTTTTTCTTCCATTAAAGTTTGAACTTACTTTGTGTCTTGTAATAAAATCCCGAGACACCATTAGTTTCCTGAAAAGTGCAAAGGTCAAACATAATGAGACAATTACATACGTACCTTGTTATTACAGAGACTTTGAAACTTTGAAACAACAAAGCTGAGCATAAATTATATCAGCAGATAATGAATGTAATTTATATAGACATAGAAATTTCTAAAATTATTACTTAAATTGTTTGAAATTGTTAAAAGTCCAAAGCTTTAACTAATTCTAAGGAAGCTTTTGTAGAACAAAAACCTTGTGTGTCGAGAAAATATCCAAATTTCGCCATGTGAATGTTTTCCGCACATACAGAAAATATGATTTTATACAGTATAATAATAACAGATCACATTACAGTAATGTAATTATTATTTTTGTTCTAAGATTTTGGTAAAAGTGTTGGAGCCCATATACGTGTACCTATAATATAATGTGTTTTATATTATTCTTCATTCACAGTTGGACGGAAGGGGCATGTGGAACTCCTTACTTCTGCTCTCGACTCTCTTTGCCACCTGTAAGTATCTAACTGACAGGTAAATTAGATGCACTGATACACTGTTAAAGCTTTTACGCTGTTAGCGCTTAAAGGGTTCAAAGTACAGGTTATTTATTATCTGAGTAATTTAGTCGTGCAACAGCAAATATGACATACATTTGGAAAAATCTTTTTTATCACTGTCAGTGTTGCCAATATGGGCATTGTACCTGATACTGGAAATGACTATTGATATGATGCTTGGATAGATATATAACAGTATAGGTAATGATTTGTGTATATACTACATAGGATATTCAATAAAATTCTAGGGTTGTGTTGTTATAGGAAATTAATCGGTGACAGCGACGTGTTATAGTTATATTTAATGTTGTGGATCATCCAAAAAACAAGATACATGTAGTTCCCGTTATCAGGTATCACTTATTAGTTAAAACGGCCAATCCCTAAACAGCAGTCACTAGCCTCTATTCGTTTCTCTTCCTTGAAGCCAATAATAATAATAAAATACAGTTTGTTGTGTTAATATTATTAATGTTTATTATTATTATTATTATTATTATTATTATTATTATTATTATTATTATTATTATTATTATTATTATTATAAATGATTTTGGTTTTGTGTGTGTTCTCCCAGGCTACAGTCAGAACATTCCAGTCATTAAAACATCTTTAGTGACTCTGTCTGAGGAACTATCTCCAGGTACAATATAAGTAAACAGGATGATTACAGTTGCAGGTCATGCGATAGTCTGCATCTGATTCTGCGTCTCTATGCTCCAAAACGGTAACCCCACATTTTCACCCCTTAACTAAAAACAGACAATTATTTTCCTCCACAGGAGATTTTGCATTCAAAATCGAGGCATATGATCTAGACAATGACCCTCTGACCTATGCAATCACAGAGGACAACGGTATTTTCTCTGTAAACGCAAATACCGGTGACGTCTACCTCAGAACTAAACTCGACCGAGAGGTGATTTTAGCATAAGGAACATTTAAAAACACATTCAGTAGTTTTTGGTTCCCTTAAAGGGCAGCAGTTGACCTGTTCGATAATTTTTTTCCCCTCAGACCAACCAGCTCTTTACTGTACTAGCTTCTGTTTCAGATGGGATACTTGAACCGGTAGGTTTGTTTCATACAATTTGGAAATCAGCTCAGGTTGTTGTTCTTGAACCAGTGCTCTCTAACATTACAGCTTTTGTTTTCAGACCAAAAGGCGTATTAACATCGTTGTGAATGACACAAATGACAACAAGCCAACGTTCATAAATGGGCCGTACAACATAAACATTCCAGAGGTGGGAGAGAAAAATAAGCATTTACAGTCATGCATATATACACACATGGACACAATGAGACTGAAACAATGGGTTTTAGACCACAATAATTTACATATTATGGTGTAGGTGTAGGAAAGATACAAGTCCTGCACCGTGGCCAGAGGGATTTTGAGCCATTCCTCTTGCAGAACAGTGGCCAGGTCAATATGTGATGCTGGAGAAGAAAACATTTTCTGACGCTTGCTGTGAAAACACCCCAAAGTATTTCTATAATGTTCACATCTGTTGACAGTGGTGACCATGGGAGATGTTCAACTTTACGTTTATTTTCATCAAATCCCTCTTCTTGCTGTGTGTATTGGTGCATTATCATCCTAATACACTGCAACAACTTAAGGGTACAATGTTTGAAACAATGATTGGGTGCACATGGTCCTGCAGAATAGCAGTCCTTGGCAGTGATGTGGTCATGTTCCACCTCTGAGCTCCAGTCTGGGCACACAGTAGACAAAGTGGTCATCTTCTTTGGGGTTTCTTGCCACTGTACTGCTCCCAGACAGTGGAGGGGAAGAATGGAGAGAAAAACACATAATTTACATTTTCAACAACACAAGGTTTCTGCTTCTGGCACCATTGAAACCACATGATTGTCAAATGTTTGCCTTTAACAGCCCGAACTTGAATATTGATATAGTCGCACTCCTACTTATGGAATGTGAAATCAGTGAAGATTGGCCACCAGGTTGCACATATGTAGGCATGAAACCTCCAACTCTGCATTGGCCAATGTTTCAATTTCATTGTCCAGCCCCTGTATATATGTGTGTCCGTGGTAGATTTGCTCACAAAAATAATACATTGAAATATATAACCAAAATATATTGAATAAATACCTGTAAATAAATCTATGATTTATGCATGGTTCCACTCACAGAACACCGCTGTGGGCACTACAGTGTTTGTTGTGACAGCCACAGATCCTGATGATGGACCAGCCGGGACGGTCTCATACAAATTCGATAAGGTATGTTCTGTTTCGTGGCTCTTTGGGAAAAAAGAATATGATGTAGGAGACATCCAGAAATGGAAAATGGCCAAAGTAACAGTAAAGAAAGAACTGGTTTCCACAAAGGGAATTATGAATGTTAAGAATTCTCAATGTTCTATTTGCACAATGTTCAATTTGAAGCCCTCTCAGATAGGGAAAAAACTTCAGTTCTAGCTCTCAAGAGCAATTAGGGCTTCCCCACAAACGAACAAATCAGTAGAACCAATTGAATCCCTCTCTGATGGAAAACATTAGGGTCAACATAGAAGTTTATAAATAAGAACTCAAAGAAACTACTTGGAAACTAAAAGCTGTAAGGTTTCCTCCAAAAACTGGAACTTAATGGACGAATGGATGCAACCATTCAACATTATGATTCTGATCAATACAATAGTTTTTTTTTATGTGTTTGTGTGTGATAGTCCATCCCGGTTGAAGGACTCAGTGTGTTCTCCATCTCAAGAAAAGGAGATGTTGTGTTGGACAAGGCGCTTAATTTCACAGAGAAGAGCCCGTTTTATCAGTTACAGATCAATGCGACGGTGAGTCCATCTCCATTCACAGTTTTACAGAAGAATATTGTAGTATTGTGCTGAGCTTAAAAGTTTGAAGTAGAAGTAGGACACTGCTGGAAGCTGAACTTTCAAACGATGTGTACACTGAAGAGTGTGTTTGGTGTTTTTAAGTGTTCAGTTTATTTAGCCTTCTTGATGAAGAAAAAACTATCATAGAAATTCATCACTCCAATTCTTACAGTGATTACTTTTGCACCTGCAAACAGTATTTTGGAAGTGAGTTGGAATTATTTCCCAGAGGACAACTTTACCTGATGCCTTGTAGACCTTTCTGACAAGCTTTTACAAAGAATAGTTCACTTCATGATCATATCTGCATTAGCATCCTGATTATTTTCACTCCTAGAAATGAAGTTCGGTTTCGTTGTTAATTACAATTGCAGTTTCAACCAAGAGTTTTTTTCCCATGCACAAACTTCGACAAGAAGGAAATTATTATGATTTTAGACATAATAATTTTGCTTAAAAATTGACACAAGGCACACACACACAGGCAACTAGCTAAAGTAAAGGCTTAGCCTCAGAAGATAAGTCAGTCCTCACAACTAACTCAGCTGGGTGGTTCTTATAGTTAAGCTTGTGATCACAAACAGGTGTGTAACAGTAAGCGAATGGAAATGCATTCAGTGACGGCCATGTTTTAGTACACAAGATGTTCTGGACTGTAGGACATGACAGATATTTCCTAGCTTGTTAGCATCTAGCTAGCTTGTTAGCATCTAAAGTCTCAGTAGCTATATACATAGCATACTGTATAAACATCATGTTAATCCATTGATTTGTTTATTACTTCAGGATGGCGGAGGACCATATTCGGGCAATCCCAACTTTGTTCAGTGGGCTGTCGCAACTGCCTTCATTACAGTAGTTGATATACCAGATCTCAATCCTCAGTTCTTAAATCTCCCAAACACAGCTAGAGTGATGGAGCACTCAAGTGTGGTACGTACCAGCTCCATCTGATTTAATAAGGTTTTTCTTAGCTTGCTAGCTTTACTCTTATTTTTAAAAGCTTACAAATATTAAAACCAGTTTGGAGTTACAATTTGACTTACTGTTGTATATTGGATATAAACTTTTGCTTACAAATTATGAACGACAGCTTTAAACCCTTCAATGTCATGAGCAGAGAATGTGATATTTCCTTTTCCAGGGGACGTCCGTGTTTACGGTCGTGGCCAGAGATCCAGACACGGGGATCAATGACATCATCAGTTATACCATTGAAGGTGTAATAATTTTTTTACTTTAGTTTATATACAACTCATTTTGAAATTTTATTATGAACAATTTATAGAACACACAAAAAAAGACTATGAAAGTTTACAAAGTAATTTACTTTGAGTTATAGACTTTGGGGAGTGTTAGTCAAAAATCATGGTGGAATCTATAACAATCAGTGAGACTTGCGTTCTGATTGTGGATTAAATTGTGAACTAAACTCTTTTTTTGTATATTTTTACAGACAGCAGTGTAAACGGTCTGTTCCAAATCGAGTCGGATACTGGCATTGTTAGGGTCATGAGCGACATTGACCGCGAGGCCTTAATGGACATTGAAGCTATTGTGAAGCTCACTGTGAAGGTATTAATCATACCTGCTGTATAGAACTTTACTTTACCTTTAGTCACTATGTTTTCACAAAAGTTTCAAAGCTTTAAATTGTGTCTTCCATAATCATAATAACAATGACAATACTATCATGAACAACAACAATAATAATAAAAATAGAATAGAAGACACATATTATCTTTTTAATGAATCTGGTTGAATTCATGAATTATGCACTTTTTCTCTGAAAGTTTTCCAAATTAGGTTAAAATTCTTTTTCTCCCAGGCCACCGAAGCTAATCTGAACGTGAACGGCATTCACGCGAGCACCACATCGACGCTCAGTATCCAAATCGACGATTTGAACGACAAGCCGCCGCTATTTTACAAGTGCGAAGGAGACGTAGAAGTGTGCATAGAGACAAGAGACTTCAGCGGTGAAGTGGATGAGCATGCATCCGTCGGTCTGTCCATCACAGGGTTAAACATGAGGGTCAAAGATGCAGATGCGGTGAGATGAAGCACATTTTCAGTCATACTGGATCATAAGTGATTCACAGTATATATAGTTTCCAGTTTAACCCTTAAATGATGATTCATGTAAATATAGAGTATTGCTTCTTCATGGTCATGCTTCCAGCTGTTAGCATAGGTGCATGAAAAATACAAGATGGAACAGGACAGCACTTGATAATTACCTTTTGGGTCAGATCTATTAATATTCTTTTGTTACAGATGTACTAATACACAATGGTACTAAAAAAATGGTTCCGAAGAACTAGGATGCGATTTTTTAAAATCTGTTATTTATTGCTTTCAGGGCGAGAACAGCCGTTTCCAGCTCCACCTCGAAGGAACAGATAAAGACGCCTTTTCTGTCTCACCCAAAAACGACATGTCAGACCGAGTCGTGCAGATCCTGATCAAAGACCCAGCCGCCATTGACTACGAGAAAAAACAAACCATGATTGTGCAAGTACGAGTGTGAACAAGTGCACTAGATAAAAGCAGCAGAACATGTTATTTGTTTATTGTTCCCAAAGCATTCATTCTTTTAGAAAATAACCAGAAGTCTGGAAATGAACACCAACGTTAGACGTTTTACTTTTAATCTGACTAATTCGAGTGCTATTAGAGTGGTTTGGGTAATTAGCTGGGGGATTTACTACCCATCTGGCATCTACTCATTTTACAATCGAATTGTGCACCATTATCTACATAATCAGTAATGCTCATCGAGTGATCATAACCGTTTCGCATGATTTTAAAAGTCGTACATAATTAAAATTCCCAGAACAATCAGATATTTAAAGGGATTCTTTGGTTTATTCAGGTGGTGGCCACAGATGTCGGAGAACCTAAATTTGTGTCTACAGCTACTGTCACCATTAAAATCAAGGACATCAATGATAACATCCCAAAATTTGTAAAAGACACTTATGAATTAACAGTTCCAGAAAACTGTGAAAATGGAACCATCTTGGAAACCATTACGGTATGTGTACGGATTGAGCTCAGTATCAGTTTGGGTTTGGTACCAGTTTGTGCTGAATATTAGATTGGGTTGGTCTCACTTTGGATTACTATAAATTTGTACTTACTATTGGTTTGAGCTTAGTATAAGTTGGCCTCAATTTGTGTTTGGTATCAGTTTGGATTTAGTTTTAGTATGGGCTAAATATCAATTTGGGTTTATTGTCAGTTCATATTTGCTATCAGTTTATGTTAAATATTAATTTGGGTTTAGTTTCAGTTTAGATTTATCATCAGGTTGATTTGGGCTTAGTCTCAGTTACGGCTCAGTATAAGTTTGTGTTTAGTATAAGTATGTGTTTAGACTCAGTTTATATTAGTTTGGTTTTCTTCTTAGTTTGGATTACTATAAATTTGGACTTCGTATTGAGTCGGGTCTCTGTTTGGGTTTCATCTTTCAATGTTCTCTTAATATCAGTTTGGTCTTTCTCTTAGTTTGGGTTTACTGTCAGTTTGTGCTTGTCTAGTTGAACTTACTCTTAATTTTACGATTGGGATTTAGAATAAATTTGAGTTTACTCTCAAGCACAATTTGATCTTTGTCTCAGTTTGGATTTACCTTCACTTACTCATCTTTTTTGTGTCCCACAGGCGACAGATGAAGACGCACTGGACAACAACAAGCTCA
This sequence comes from Tachysurus fulvidraco, assembly GCF_022655615.1. NCBI lineage: Eukaryota > Metazoa > Chordata > Actinopteri > Siluriformes > Bagridae > Tachysurus > Tachysurus fulvidraco. Next base: position 215,615 of record NC_062532.1, on the reverse strand, counting down.
CCTACACACTGCTCCCTGATAACATGTATGTACTATAAACGTGTCAGAAACTGTAGTTTACATGCAGTGGTTCAAATTAGTCTCAACCTAATAGGAAAATCTGGAGCTTTTAAAATTTGTTTAAAAGTTGTACGTTGCAAATTTTTTTAAATTGCAAAATTGTGACAGCTGCTCATGGTAGTTAATTCTGACTCCTGATTGGTTAGGAGGTGATTCGTTTTTAAACAGCAGCTCATTTGAATACATTATTATTTACTGTACCTAGTGGTGAAACATCACAACGTATGATTTACTTTTCTTTCTCAGACTGCTTTTATTTAATGTCTACACAACCAACGGGAGCATTTACGTGAAAAACGGAAAAGAGCTGGACCGTGAGCGCAGGAACTTGTACTTTGCAACTCTGCAGGCCAAAGACTCAGTGGGGAATGTGGGCACCACTGTTCTGGAGATCACCGTTGATGATGTTAATGACCAGACACCACAGTTTCTCCAAAATCCATATCAGGTCTTCATTCGTGAGAACAACGTGCTGAACACTTATGTCGAGGTGAGAGAAAAAATATCACCTACTCTGACTAAAAGTATTTGTGCCTGGTCATGGTGATGGCAGCATGGGTTTAGTATAAGTTTGGGTTTAGCTTCAGTTTGGGTTTAGACTCAGTTTGGGTTTAGTATCAGTCTAAGTTTGGTATCAGTTAAGTTTTAGTATATGTTTAGGTGTAGTTTGACTTTGATATCAGTTTGAGTCTGGTATCAGTCTGGGTTCAGTATAAGTTTGGGCTTAGTTTCAGTCTGGGTTTAGTTTTAGTCTGGGTTTAGTATACGTTTGTGTTTAGTATCGGTTTGTGCTGACTGTTAGTTTGGGTTTAGTCTCACTTTGGATTTAGCCTCAGTTTGCATTACCGTAAATGTGGGCTTAGTATTCAGAAGACTTTTGTATCAGTTTGGATTTTGTTTCAATTTTGGGTTAAGTCCAAATGAATCATTTATACACATGTTCTCACAAAAGGTGGTAAAAAGGCTAAAAGGAAAAGGAAAGACCGTTTGTTGAGGTTTGTGTTAACCTTCTGTTTACTTAATAAGGTCGTCATTTTATTTTGTCAAATTTAATTCTGGCTCTTTACTCGTATTCATTTAATTACCGTTTACAAAACAGATTCAAAGCTGTTTTCTCTGAAAAGAATCACACATCCACCTCAGATGTAGTAGTAGACTTTTACAGTGTTTGTTTGATACTTGTTTAGGCTCAAGATAACGACGAGCCAGGCACTCCCAACAGCGCAATCAAGTACGGCATTGAGCCCGGGGAATACAGTAGCAACTTCACTATCAATAAGGATACAGGGGAGCTAACCAGCAAAGGGGCTCTGGACCGTGAAGCCATCGATGTCAAGCTGAAAGGAGTGATCACACTCAACATAACAGCCACAGACATGGGCATACCAGCTCTGTCCTCTTGGGTCAAATTCATCATCAACGTCGACGTGAGTGTTTAGACCCTTAATCTTAAGACATATATGTTCATCTAACAATGTGATACGGTGATGAAACCCTCTGTATTTATGTTAGCAGTGTAGCTAAGCTGTTTATAATACAGATGAATATTAGTGCAACAACAGTTGACATTTTGTCCAGATGAGTAGCATCAGCTACGATTGAAAAATATCTTATATATGTTGGGTATTTGCAGACTGGGTCCTAATTATACCTCAGCGAAATTTTATATGAAAAACTCTTCAATATTCAATTCAAAGTTAAAACAATTATTAGCCCTAATTCAAAGTAAAAAAAACAAAACGCTTCTTTAAATGTAGTCAAATATTAAAAAATTTTAAATTTTAAAAACTGTTCAAATTAAATTGGTCATTTTTCTAACATGAAAGTTACTTTCTTAAAGCTAAACTAGTTTGCGATATTTAGCAGTAGCTAGAGATATAAGTAGCTAAATGCTTAAATCAGCCTGGACTTACATTAGCAAAGAAAACAGGCTAACTTAGTTAGCAAATTAGCAAAACTTTACTCAGCATGCAAATTAGGAAGCAAAGTTAATGTTTCAAGCAAATTCAAACAAGTCATTGCATTTTATTGATGTTGGGCAATGGAATCATCCTCATCCTCAAATTCCAATCTTCTGACACACTCTGCGCTACATACTGTAGCTGTAATGCTAACTGTATTGTGTAGCATGAAATGGTCAGTGTAGATAATGGTCCCATGGAAAATTCTTAATATCTTTATTAGTAGATAATTGTCCCTGATGTCCTGTTTTCTGACATCTGTCCATCATCGCGTAAATTAGTCAAAATTGTGCCATTGTCAAGTTCAATTTTCTTGACCTAAGGACTTTCTATTTTTGCGCTTAATTGTTGGCTTAAATATTTTTTGCTACATTTGCTGTCTGCTGAAAAGACCATTTTTGTTAGAAATCTAGTATAAGTGGTCAATCATCATGAAGTTTTTCTGACGTTGTGCTCGATTCTGTCTTATATTTCAATCCAGGATGAAAATGACAACTCACCTGTGTTCCTAAAATCAGAATACACCTTTAGTGTGAACGAAAGTTTAACAGGCAAGTTACTTGTGTGTTTGTGTGTGCTAAATTATCATTATTATTGTTAATGCTCATCATTAATGTGAATTAAAGCATACGGTGTATTTTGTTCGTCCGTGTGTAAAAGTAGTTCGGTATGAAATACCGTACAGCAGTTATTTGAGCAGCAAACTAACAGTGCTTATATTTAGCATTCCCAGTAAAAGCGCACTGGAGAGTCTGTTTTGCTACATAAATCTCCACTTCCTGTTTTAAAACAGTTACTGTACTACAGCAGGATTTAGCGTCTAAAATACGAAAGGTCTTCAGATAAAGACGAAAAAGAAAAAGGGAAGCCAATGAACTTAAATCTGAGCTAGCTAGCTAGGCTATAATGTGGGTGTAGCTTCTTCAGAATCTATTTCCGTTATCAGAATAAAAATAAACAGTTCATATTGTATCAAATAAATGTATATTCTGATTAGCTATGATTAGCTACGGCTGTACCGTGCAGTTTCGTTATGTGTTGAAAAAATTTCCTCCCACAGGCGCCTTCGTGGGTTTTGTGTACGCAACCGACGCTGATCAAACCGAATACAACAACCGCATATCTTTCCGCATTATAAGTGGCAGCGGAGGCACCTTCCTGTGCGTGTCAGAGCCTGATGGTGCAGACTACCGAGGGAAGATCATGGTGGATCCAGATGTAGCGCTGGACTATGAGAGTGAAAACAAGAAGTACACGCTGACAGTCGAGGCCACAGATCTGAACAACAATGCTGCTACCTGCATGGTGGATGTAGTGGTGGAAGATGTAAACGACACGCCGCCTAGTTTCCCTAGCGGGATAACGTTTCGTGTGGAGGAGAATACAGTGGCAGGGACGGAAATCGGTAAAATTGTCGCTAGCGACCTGGACACTCACCACTTTCTGGTCTACGAGCTTGTTTCTTTCACATGCCTCATCAACCTCACATGGGTTCCGTGTAAAGAGCAATGGTTTGATCTGAAGAGCAACGGGGCCGTGATGACTGCAGAGGGCATAACGATCGACTACGAGGAGTGCCCTCAGGTAAAAATGACCGCTCGGGTGGTGGACCTTTACACAGAGAAGGGCAGAAATGGCACAGAAGGTGAGTTGGAAGCAGAACAAAGTGGCCACCATAAACAAGTTCAATCATGAACTCTTTTTGTTAACTCTTTTAATTGAACAGTGAATAAAAATTATTATGCAATGCAGATATACAATCATATCATTGCAGTTATTGGTCAAAAATAAGACGGCCCATTGGGGCAGGAATTGTGCTGTCGTACGGAAGGACACGAGCGGTATAAAGGACTGTTAAAAACTGTATTTTTTGTGGTTTTTGGTTTGTTTTATGTCCAGCCAACACAGTATTCATTGCAGAAAAGAATACTGCGTCTCCTGTCGATGTCATGCAAAAAGAGATTTTAAAAAAAAATCCTAAAAAAGTTTTGAAGACATTATTATAATCATTTCATAATTATTTTTTTCCCCTTGCTTTAGTGACAATTAAGTACATCACATAGGTGCGTGACGTATATTATCATCTCTTTCAGGTGTTGTCCTGATTGATATTATTGATGTGAATGACAACGTACCCGAATTCATTCCAGTCCAGGAATTTTTTGGTAAATCTTAAAAATATATATTTTTTTTTATTTGTTTGTTTGTTTGTTCAGTTATTTATTTATTTCTCAATTATAACTATTTTTTGTTATATGTTTGAAAGTTACAGTAATGATTACTAATGATTACTATGATAGATACTGCATTCATACATCCTTCTCACATTATTAAAGTATACTTTAAAAATGCTATCAGCAATAAATATAATTTACAAATAGATGCAAAAGTATTGAAAATATATTATATATTAATATAAAACGTCTATATTGTAGTACTGATCTCTGAAAACATTGATCAAGACAAGAGTGTGGCCCGGGTTTATGTGAGTACTCTTTTTGTGTGTGTTTTTTTTTGTTTTGTTTTGTTTTTTTATTTGTTTTTTTTATTTAATGCATTTTGATAAATTCAAATTTACATTCTATTTTGTACATATCTACGTACCTAGACATTCTGGTGCCCATTTAAATTTATGTATGGATCTTTTTTTTTTTAAATTGCTAGCTAGCAGAAAACTAGAAATAGGCCACAGAGAATGTTATGAAATAATCTGTGAAATGACCAGGAAGGTTCTGTGACTTGTGTTTATCTCTCAAAAGGCCAAGGACAGAGATTCTGGAGACAATAAGAAGATTGAATTTAAGGTCACTTTAGTGCAGTTCGCCAGCAACAATCCGGAAGACAAGCCTCAGCCGACAAACCTCATTTTTTACGCTGAAACCGAGCAACCGGACGTTGATGGCAACTACAAAGGGATTATCAAGTGAGATTATAACAATCCACTGTTACACCGGCAGCTCTGACTAAAGAAAAATCACAAGTTTCCATTAACAGGAAATACTAATAAAGACAAATGCATACATGGTACAACATGAGACTGATAGTGAATCAAATGGATTAGAAATAGAGTTGAAATAAAAATTTCATTTAACTTTATACAGTAGACATGTTGTCCTGCACGTTCACGGGGATGAAATCGTTTCTAAATCATTCCACAACCTTAAACAGAAAAGAGGAACAAATGAGGACTTTGGGCATGGTGTATGAGAAGGAAAATCAAACTAATAATAAAATAAAAATATTTATTTATTTATTTGTTCATTTGTTTATTTATCCAATTGCTTGTAGAGGTAATTCTATTGAACGTACTCTTCAATTTATTACAATAATTTTCATTCTATTTCTATTCTACTTTATGACACGGACAGTCGCGAAGCATCTCGGTATCACATTGTACTTTGTGTGATTAACAAATAATTTTTTTAATTAATATTTGAATATTTCAACCGAACAAATCGGTTCATGATGTCGTCCTGCTTCTCAGGTCCACTAATATCCTGGAAGCCGACAAACAGGGGAAGTACCTGGTGACGGTGACGGCAAACAACGGCATTCTGAGTACAAACGAGATACTGGAGGTAAACACCAGGTCACAGAATTAATGTTAAAAAAATGAGTTTAACTTCTTTAACTATTGTCCTACTACTGTATGTTTATCATGTGGCAGTCTGAGGAAACTTACAATAAATATACTTTTAAAAAGCATCGTGGAAGTATAAGGATGGAATATCCACCCCATCATCATCATCATCATCATCATCATCATCATCAACAACAAAACAGAGATGTTTTTCACTTGTTTTTATGTTTTTTTATTCTTTTTTCTTTTTACAGCTTGTCACAGTGGACAAGACGTACAAAGTCGGCCTCCGATTTGATTCGTCCGTATTCGAAGTCAACGAAAACCTGCCTTACATCAGAGGGTGAGCGTTGCCGAGTCAGCATCCACTTAGCTTCAGTTTCACTTTCAGTTATCAATCGCCTCACGTGTTAAGCACGTGATTTTTTTCTTTCTCTCTTTTTTCCAGGGCCTTGTCCGGTGCCACAAAAGCAATGGTGCATATTGTTAAAGTGTCACCCGCTTCAAATGACGCCACACGGTAAGATCGTGCCAAATAATGCTGATAGAATTCATGCACGTAATTATAATTCTCCTGCATGTGTCATACTGATAAGTGGATTAAACTTTATTATTAAAATTGCATAATTTATGTATTATCATTATCATATTATTTTTGAATTTATATTAGGGATTTTATTAATAGAACAAATTACAGAATAATATCTTTCTTTCATTGTAAATATGTAATCATAGTATGACCGATATGGACCACTGTTCCATATTTTCAACGTTAAATAGTATCTTCTTGTCCAATTATAATAAGTCAATTTATGTTTTTATCTGAGACATCTTATTTTTATCCATTTAAAGTTACATTTATATTAGTATTGTGTTACTACTGTAAGCAAATTGAAGACACATTAACTCCATTGTAAGGTTTTTTTTTTTTTTTTTCAGGAAAGTCATGACCCTTCTAGAGGCATACTTTGTGTACCTGAACGGGACGGCGCTCGACTCGGATGACGTGGGGAAGATCCTGAACTCTCAGGAAGTGTATGAAGAGTATGGCGTCGTCTTGCAGCAGTACGGTCTCACCAGCATTGTAAGAAAACGGGAACGATTTGTGCCATTGTTTATCGTATATTAAGTACATTAGTGTCTTGCTTCTTCCGGAGATAGACTGGGGTTAGTTTATTCTTTCTTGTTCGTTGCTTTTGCAGTTGGCCAGCACAGAGAAGCCACAAGAAAACAACACGGTGTTGTTCATCATGTTGGGACTCGTGGCAGGGCTGGTGATCGTCCTGGTTGTCACCACGACATCGATGGTGTGCATTAGGAAAAAGTAAGATGTTACACAGTCAAGCGAGCGGACTACAAAGCTGCCGCTGGTGGACTATTACTCCTCAACTGCTCAGATGTATAATAGTTATAAATGAATAAATGAGTAAAATGTATAAATGAAATAATGGGGGATGTGGTAGCCTAGTGGTTGAGGTGTTGGGCTACCAATCAGAAGGTTGTGAGTTTGCTTCCTACGTCCACCAAGCTGCCACTGCTGGGACCCTGAGCAAGGCCCTTAACCCTCAGTTGTACAAAATGAAATAAAATGAATGTCGCTCTGGATAAGGGCATCTGCTAAATGCTGTAAATGTAAATAAGGGCATCTGCCAAATACCATAAATGTAACGCATTGTGGCAGTGGTTAGAAATCCTGAAAAGCACTTTTTTTTTGCTGGACTTTATTTAATGGAACATCGCATAACTGCACCACCACTGGAGAAATACTGTATATACAGAGACTGTGGCTGATTTCTCTCCAGCCCAGACTGTAGATTCATTGGCCTCTTGATATAATCCATCGCTCAGTAATAATCGCTGCAGTCATACTTGTATTGCTGCATGTGATATTTATTTGCCATTTAAAATTGGTTTCACTCGCATTTCTTTATTTTAGGTACAAGACTAAGTTGAAGGCAGCTAAGGCCATGAACACGGCAACCATGGAAGCTACTGAGTACCAGAAGGACGGACCTGTTGTTCCTGGAACCAACAAGTACACAAGAGAAGGGTGAGATACACACACACACTAGCACACACAACAACAACAACAACAACAACTACACACACTCGATGAATTTTGCTAGATTGTATTAAACTAAGCAATTTGTATTATTGTATGTATTTCTCAGTGTAATTATTAAAATGTATTTATAGGCAAGAGAAAAAATAAGCTGGTCCATACCTTTTTCATCTAGAAAATGATAATATGGATGATAAATGATAAATAAACTAGCTCAATTTTTGTTACTGTAGCATTTTAGTCACTGACTGTTGAATTTATATATTTTTAGATTTTAGCTAATTTATTTAACGGTAGGCAAAGCTGTCAGAATTTACCATCCCTGACATTACCTTCGAAAGCTAGCTCACTAGCTATTGCCTGCTTGCTAACTACTAGCATTTAGCAGACTACTAACTAGCTTGGAAGAAGAAATATTTACATTTCTTAGCTTTAAGGTTATCCACTCTCTTATTCTATGTCATGTCTTTAGCAGTCATCAAAGCTGTGAAAATGTAGCATAACATTCAAGTGACATTAGCTAGATTAGGTTTAAGCATTCAATCTCTATGAGCGATGTGACTATGTGCTGTCTGGTGTTTGTTCTCCAGGGCAAACCCGGTCCTCAACCTGAACATCGATGCTTCCACAGACCTGGGATTTGATGAGGAGGCATCCAGTGCAGAAAGAGATAGGTAGCTCTCTCCACATGCCATGCTTTCTATATTTTCATTCTTATTTAAGCCATTAAAGGAACATTAATGGAGCATGACCTAGAATCACATTGCACGTATTTATACAGATGTGTTTAGCGATTCAGGTTATGATTTGTGCACTTAATGTTGTTTTGCTTTATGAAATCTTTTTTTTTTCTTACGGCATGCTCAGGGTCTCTCAACCTATCAATTCATCAGGAACGAACATGAGAACACTGTTGTGTTGTGTGATTCTGATGGTGTGTATGTGTTCTGTGTGTTTGTAGCCTCAATTCTCTGGACTACAACATGGATATGACTATGACTGACAAGGACACCATGGCTTTGAAGGTAAAAAAAAAAAAACTTACACATAAAGCATATGTTTATAAAATGTGCAGAAAGAATGTGAATTTTGCTGTAAATAATAGTGTTTGGGGGGGCACAGTGGCTTAGTGGTTAGCACGTTTGCCTCACACCTCCAGGGTTAGGGGTTCGATTCCCACCTCCACCTTGTTGTGTGGAGTTTGCATGTTCTCCCCGGTACTCCGGTTTCCTCCCCCGGTCCAAAGACATGCATGGTAGGTTGATTGGCATCTCTGGAAAATTGTCCGTAGTGTGTGAGTGTGTGAGTGAATGAGAGTGTGTGTGTGCCCTGTGATGGGTGGCACTCCGTCCAGGGTGTATCCTGCCTCGATGCCCGATGACGCCTGAGATACCGCTAGAAAATGAATGAAGGAATGAATGAATGAATGAATGAATGAATAATAGTGATGGATGGATGGATGACTAACTTGCTTGCTTTGATGGATGGATGGATAAAGGATAGATGAATGAGTGGACAGGTGAATGGAAAAATATATAACTAGCTAGATGGATGGATGGACAGCTGGGTGAATGGGTGGAGTGGATGAAAAATAGAAATAACTAGCAAGCTAGGATGGCTGGATGGATGAATAGATGAAATAAAGGATAACTTGCTGGCTGGTTGGATGGATGGATGGGTGTATGTACGAGTGAATGAATGAACAAGTGGAGGAAAAATGGAAATATCTGAGATAAAACCCATCTATTTATTTATGTGTTTTCTCTGTTCTAGAGCATTAATGAAGATGAGGAATATGGTGACAACTCTTCCTACATCGAGCCTCTGGGTGCAGCATTGGCTCAGAGAGGGAGGAAGAAAGTCTCACAGGGTGTCGATCTCACTTTCGACAACCCGTCACTCGACATGACAGACCTGTAACACAGCTTCACTGTACTCCGAGCTGAAACTGGACGCTCCACCACTCCGTTCTCGGCCCAAAACGTCAATACTGTCAGCGAAATTTTGCACAAGCGGCTCCTGTGGGTTCACATGCTAGCTTCTTATGTTCTCAAAGCAAATTTCAGCAAATGCCATCACAACAAAAAGCATCAATTCATGTGAACGTCAATGCATTTTGTTTCGAAATAAAAAATTGTCTGATTGGGTGCATACTCTCTTTATATTGGAACATTATCTTAACATTTTACTTAATACTGAATCGTAGAATTCAAATAATCTTAAAAATCCACAGTGCTGCGATGCTACATGTGCAGTAGAAGAGAAAAAAGAGAAATGATCATTTCTCCTTCCCCTTTTACATTTGCACTGTAAATCACTTTATCATATTTTTTTAATTATAATTATACTTGTCTACATCTTTCCTGTAATCTTGTATGACGTTTAAGATTTTAATCCTTATTGGAAATAAATATTTATACCACTGTGCTGCTGAATTCTCAAATCTCTCAAATTAAAGATGTTTAATTGGTTAGAAATTTAATGAGCAATATTTTGTACGTTTATCAGAGAAGATTATTTTTCTAATGACTTGTTTTTTTTGACTTATTGAGAGAGAGAGAGAGAGAGAGAGAGAGAGAGAGAAGAGGAGATATTAAGAATGACTTTATATTGTTTATTGCTTTATTGACTGTTTATAGCTGCTATAACATTATAACTATTTCATGGACTTTCCCAACCCGTAATACAGAACTATTAATGTTTGAATGTCTGACTTGCATTTTTTTGACCTAAAAAAATTGTATTTGCTGTGATAAAATAGAAATGAAACATCTTGTGGTTTGTTGTTGTTAGAAAATGATCAATGTGAGCATGGTAACATTAACTCTATTGCATGTGGTGTTTTATTTCCTCAGGCAATACAGATCACTATGTATGTATGTTTTGGGGGAAGTCGTAGCCTAATGGTTAGAGAGTCTGACTCCTAACTCTAAGGTTGTGGGTTTGAGTCTC